>NC_045543.1:51527940-51795440 GCF_009769535.1 Thamnophis elegans | reverse complement strand
ACATAGCATCACTATGGAGCTGGTAACTCCCTACAATGGATTTTTTTAAAATATGTTTTGAATTGCTCTACTCATTTTCTTACTTGAAAAACTGAGACACCAAGTCTTGTGCAACAAAATGACCTCTTGTCATGTCCCCAGCTTTCCTCCCCCTCTGGATAGATGAGCTCTGCCCTTAATATCTAGTTTTATAACTGGAATGTAAAGACTGATATTACAAAGCTCCAAAGCTGCTACCCTTCTCAGAATTTAGCCTCAGAGCTATCTCAACATCTCTTATGTCTTCTATTTCCAATAACATCCAGGCAAATGCCTCTGCAAAGCAGAGACATAAAAAATTCAGCCATTCCTCATTTTGCTCCAGCATCTGATATTGAGCTCCACGCCATACATCAAATTAGTCCTATATTTCAAACATGGGTTATCATAAAGAAAATAGTAGATATAGGTCATGGTCTGGAGCATTCCTTTGATCTAGAATGGGGCGTTGTGCCAATTTTCTATTGAAAGGTCAGCTTCTCCCAGTTGCTTTTGGCCTCTGAACATATATTTGCTGTAAGTGTATCCCCTAATTAGTTGTAGTCTTCCAGATTGGGGAAGGAAGGACAATATGCCATGATTCATGAATATGATTTGCATGGTTTTCCTTTTTTATTTCTGTACCCAAAGAGAAATTATTTCTATGTCATTTTGGAGCAGGGAAAAGAAATAATAATGATATCAAATCTCAAGCATACAGTATGTTGTTGAATTCAAGATCAGGCAGGGAAGCAGAAGAGTTGAATGTAGAATGGCAATCCAAAACCAAGACTTGGGTCATTGCAGTGTGAGAAACAGAAATAATCTATTTTGAACTAGCAGGACCAGAATGGAAGGAAGTCAGTTTCTACCCTTATTTTAAGGAAACTGAATGATGGAACAAGAAGGTGTTCTACTCTCAGATCCCTGGAGGAATCAATTCTTAATTAAAGGAACTATGTTGATCCCTGAATCAATTTACTCTGCCTATCCTACTGCCTCAAATGTACAATCCTACTGCCTCAAATATTTGTGTAAATAGAAGGAAAGGATTATGCCATCTAAAGAAGGATCCTTTTCTACATTCATAGTGGCTCCCACACAGACATCCCATATATTCTATGCGGGAACCAGTGTGAAAGTGGCAAAGGAGCATAAATGCTTCCTTCAGGTTTTTCCTTTGTTTGGCTCAAAAACATCTGGGATGGAGGTTGCTCCTAAGATTGGCCAAGCACACAGGACCCAGGGCTTGGTTGCTACTAATGTATGTTTCTGAGTCCCAAGTTATTTTTTAATTTTTATTAATTTCTTATCCCTTCTTTATTTTTATTTTTATAAATAATTTAAAGCAGTGACCATACATAATGCTTATATTTATATACTTTTTACATACTTCTTTGATTGGGGTATTGTTTACTTCTGGATTGTTGGTCTAGTTCTAAATGTGGTATCAATCACTGATCATCTGGATGTTGATTGCTGCTAAAGAGGTGTTTTGGCTATTGTTTCTTTTTTGGTTTTTTGGCTATCTTGTTTATCTTTATCTGCCTATTGGAAGTACCAACTTAGAACAAACAAGCTAACAAACAAGGAACCACCAAGAACACTTCCACCAACACTGATTGGATATAAAAAAAGAGAACAAACTCACACCCTTCTAGCACTGACGATGTTACCAATTTGGTAATGAAACATCTGCAAGAAAATAAACATGCTCAAAGAGCATCAAGGACCCCACAGTTCTCACCCTGAATGACAAATATTCCCTTCTATGGATAACCTGCTCTTTCAGGTTTCCCAAAGGTGCACTTATCACCATCACAATTGAATCTATCCACATGCTGCTGGTTATATTTTTCCTCTTTTTCCTTCCACCTTTCACAGCATCAGAGCTTTTTACAGAAAGCTGGACCTTTCCATAATGTGTCCCCCCAAAAAAGGACAATTTGAGCCTGATCATTTGTGCCTTAAATGAAAAAATCTGGATTGATTTCTTCAGTGATCCATCCATTTGTTTTCTTGGCTGTCAGGAACTTAGATGAAGGTTATACTGGTCTTCAGGACGGTAGTCTAGTTGGGTATTTATTTGGACAGTTTATATGACTGTCTATCTTAAAGCGATGACCCTGTCACTGGTGGGATCAACATTTTCAACCAGCATACTCTGGCATTTCAAGAAGGTGGGATAAAATAATCTCAGTTTTAGAATGAAATCTATAATCAAGATAGATTTCATGTCATTCCAAGGAGTGCCCTATTTCCAGAAGTGTTCCCAGGATTTGTACTTGAGAGACCGCCTACTGCCAATTACCTCCACTAGGCCAATAAGATCCCATAGATTAGGCCTCCTCTGAATTCCATCAGCCGGTCAATGTCGACTGGCAACTACCCAGAGGAGAGCCTTCTCGGTGGCTGCTCGGTGGCTGCTCCGACGAACTCCCCGTGAAGATTCATACCCTCACCACCCTCCAGACCTTCCGCATAGCTCTTAAAACCTGGCTGTCCTGACAAGCCTGGGGCTAAAGACTTCAACCCCACCCGAATAGTATGACTGTTGCATTTTTTAACGATGTATTGTCTTCATGTGTGTACTTTGTCTTGTACTTCCCTCCCACTGGATTGTGAGCCGCCCTGAGTCCCCTCAGGGAAAAGGGCAGCATATAAATAAAGTAAAATCCAAAATCCAAATCCAAATCTATTTGCAGCCAAGTGGCCCCTTGAAGTAGCAGTTCGTAGAGCAAGGTCCAGATGGCCTTTCAAAATTATCCACCTAATCTGTGGTCAGAGAAATTAGCTGGTTGATTTCTTGGAAATATCCTAAGAGAAGGAGAGGTTTTCCAAACACATTCTGAAGGACAGACTGTTCTTTATTAACACTATTACTGAAAACAAACAAATCATGAAATTTCTCTCATATTGGTTTTCTGCTAGCATTCAGTTGAGCTCCCAAGGCATTCAGTGACATACTGAGAAGATGACTTTGTAATGAACATTCACTGTTTATACAATCCCCTTGTATCTCTCATTATTAAGTCAATGTAAGAATACTACATCCATTACAGTATCTCCAAAACTCTCTTTTTTGACAGAATTTCTAAAATAAATTCCCTTCCAGCAGACTAAATAAGGATGTGTAGGAATAAAAATCTGATGAATTTCTCTATCTGATATTAATGATTATTTTAATTTATCTTAGTGAAACAGCATATACTTTGTACTGAGATAAGAACATGCTAAGAACAGCCAGATGGGGCATGTGTGTGTGTCCATGTGCATGCATCTGTGTGTGTGCAGGCATGTGTGAAAATATCATCACAATTAAAAATAAATATTGAAATTTTGCATACTCACACAGACTCATAAAGTCTAACAAGCAATATCAACAAAGATGTACTTATGACATGTTTTCATCAAAACACAATGGCAGATGTATTACCTGATGATATTTTCCACATTTTTAGTAACATTTTGAGAGTTTTGTGTTTTTTCTACCTTTCTCTTACATTGTCATCCAGTTTTCATGCCTAAGAAAGGGCTGGAACTCACTTTATCCTGGATTCTAGCCTTCTTCCACAATCACTAAACCATACAGTCTACACTGCACACTACTTATGGAAAATAATGCTTTTAAAGTTTTAGAGAGAAAATTTCTATCTAATCACTATGACTTATCCCCAAATAATTCCTTATTGTTTTGTCTCAATGGCTATGAAAAAGAAACCATTTTCACTCTCTGTCCTTAATGTATCTTCTTCAGTGAAGAATTATTATTCAAAATATATAATTGGACAAGCACCAACTAATAGATTTAAAGGTGTGAAAATCTCAAGCTCTATTATTTGATTTGTAAGAGTGAAAACCTATGATCCCTAGCTTATATGTTCAAAACTTCTGCTTCCTTTTCCAATTTTCAATAATGTGACTCTCTATTTTTTTCCCTCAAAAATGATTTTGCCTTGCCACAAATAATACAATCTTCCCTGAGGGTGGGTGCTATATAAATTTGATTAATAAATAATCTGTCCCTATCTTCATATCTACCCTTATCAGTTCTCTATTATTAAAAAAAATACACCCATCAACACATACATACACACACAACACACACACACACACACAACACACACACAACACACACACACACAACACACACACACACACAACACACACACACACACACACACACACAGACATATATATATATATATACATATATAATTTGACTGACAAACTGAGAGACATCTAATAATGAATTACTATAATGCAACTACCAACTACCCAAACGATTTTCCCTCAATGATACCATTAGCAGTGCATAGTTAGAAACTGTATCTGCATTAATGCTATATTTGTTAACTAAATTTGCCAGTAATCTATCTTTTTATTTAACCCGGCACTGCCCAGGTATTTATTTATCCCAACCCTCATTCCATGAATGTCACCGAAATTTCTAAAGTTGGATTTTTCCCCTTACCAGAGGGAGCCCCCTTGTGGAGTACTGTGAAGCCGTTACCATGGCAACCCCACAGCACTGTACAGTAGAAGCCATTTTAAGGCAGTATGGTAGAAGCCATTTTAAGGCACAACAGGCTGTATCTTAACAGAACACACACCCGAGAGGTATTAGGAGTGTCTTACCCACACAGTATTTGTTTCCAGAGTATAAGTAATCTGTGTACCGTGTGTGTATGTGTGTGTGTGTGTGTGTGTATACATTTATACATACATACATACATACACACACACACACACACACACACACATACACACATTTCTTGGAAAAGCCACCTGTTGTGATATTCCTGGCTGTTTCAACATTCTAGAACCTTTAGGAGCCAGACCACAAAGAATGCTTGTAGTGTGGAATAACCAGCAGAGATATAAGAACACAAAGCTTCCCCTATGTAACTTTAGTTCTATACTATATTCATTCTGTTGCATGTAGCTATTAACACACAAAATAGACAAGCCGCAATATATAAATAAGCAACCGGGTGTCTTATTATTGTTTTGCATTGCAATTGCAATTCTCTTACACATTGAATAGAATCTATGGACTATTGGATTGGGATCTATGGAAATTGTAAGACCTAAAAGCCATCACATTGTCAATGTCTGTTTCATCAGATCCCACAAAAGCCAATCAAGATATATGAAAATATCATGGAGAGCCCCGCCCCCAGCACCACAATGTTCAAAATAAAGATGAGTTTGCTCCTGGGTAGCAACATGAACATGGAACTATTGCTTTCTTGGCAACAATACAGAAGCACTAGTCATTGGCCGTTTGACATTCAACAGGATTGTATTACTGGATTTGGTCATTGTCGTGGCCAGCCAAAAAAGTAGATTTTTCTACATTGATTTCTGCACTGGAAAATGCTTGGGAGTGTACTACTTAATAATAACAATGTATTCAATTTATGTGTTTCCCAATCTTAGTAGCCTGCAAAGAAGTCTTTGGCTTGCAGATGTCAGCCTCTGCTTTGCTACTGCTTCGGCTGCCATTAAAACGGGGAGGGGGGCATAGTATTTGGGAGGGGAATCATTGTTGTGCTGGAGGAAGTTTCTAGACACTGAACTGACCACCTTACTGCGCATATGGAGGAGGAGTGTTTCCCGCCAAGGCCAACAGTCCAGCATTCCAGCCTGGTGATGCCTTTCAAAGTTATCTCACACCTGACATTTGGGAGAATTATGATTGGACTGTGCACGGGGATGCCAAGGGGAGGGGAATGAATTATACAATATATTATTTGCTTTCGCACCTAATTAAGGTGCCCTCACAAGAACAAAAGAAATGTCTTTGCATGTGAGTGACCAAGAGGAAGAAGAGGGGGCACCGGCAGGATCATCTTTAACCGAAAGGCTGGTGGGACTAAGAGTGGAAGAGCCTGCTGTTCGTCCCAGATGGACTTTGAGTGTGGGACAAAAAGAGGAGTCTGAGGAATTGGATGCTGGAGTCTCGAGAAGGGGACCAAAGAAAAAGTCAGCGGATTGGGGTGACTCTGGGGAAGAGGATTACAAGCTTTCCCATGCCATGAGACTCCTCGAAGAAGCTTGGACTGAACGCAGAAGCCATGAGAGAGCAGTGGAAAGGGAGCCAGCTGAAGATCTTGAGCAAAGGTACTCGATGCATAGTTTAAGGGAGGGTGAAGAAGCCGAGGGGGGTTGGGCGCAAGAAATCCCAGAACCAGCTTCTCCCCCTCCAGCTAGGGCCGCTCAAAGAGCAGGGTGGGGACAGGCGACGCCGAATGGCAAAAGTCCCTCCCTTAACCGTAAAATACGATGGAGACCCTAAACTCTATGGCTTTTTATAATCCAGGTCTGGAATTATATGGAAATCTATGGACCTGATTTAGAGACAGATGAAATGAAAGTCAGGATGGTGTTGATGTCCTTAGAGAAGAAGGCAGCCGAATGGATGGTGGGCCTACACAAATGCAATTCCCCTCTCCTGAGGAATTTTAATGACTTTATGGCAGCCATGAAGAGGAGGTTTGATGACCCGCTGACTGAGAGATGCGGGCGCCTGAATTTTATGGCCCTGAAGCAGGGAAATAAATCGGTGCCAGATTATGTCCAGGAATTTCAACAGTTGTCAGCCTATATGAGGGGATGGTCGGAAGACGCTTTGGATCAATTCGCTAAGGGATTGAATGAAAAAATATACCAACAGTGCATAAACAGATGCATTCCCCGCCGTGTAACTGCTTGGTATGAACACGTGGCACACATTGAGTTGGATTTAGCCAGGCTTCAATGCATGAAGGAGGGAGAGGCCGAGAAATCCCCCCCAGCAGCTCCAAAAGCCCTCCTCCGCCCCAGGAGTGAGGGGAAAGGGGGTTTCATTGGCAAAACCAAGCCTTTCATGTGCTTCCGCTGCGGAAAGGAAGGCCATCGTGCCATGAATTGCTGTGTAAAATTGGCTCAGACCGCTCCACCCCCCAGCATTTCTGGCCGGAGGAGGAGGGAGGTGTTAGCTCCAGCTCATCTGACGAATCGGATGAGGAGCAGTCTCATCGCTGGGTAAGTTCCAGAAGGGACCCCATGCTTATCCCAATTGAACTAAGAGTGCCATCTTCTGGCGCGACTGAGAAACTTTTAGCTCTTCTTGATTCTGGCTGTTCTCGCTGCATGATAAGTCCTGAAATGGTGGAGAAACTTGGTTTAAAATTGAGGACTTTGAAAACCCCTATTGTTTTTTGCCAGATTGATGGTTCTATTGCAGGAGGTGGTTCTGCTCATTTTTCTACTGAGCCCATAGAGTTGAAAATGGGGACCCATCAAGAATTAATAATTTTTATTGTGGCACCTGGCATGGACCAGCCCCTTATTTTAGGACTCCCCTGGCTTCGTAAGTGGAACCCTCGTATTAACTGGAGAAAGGGGTGGTTACATATTCGCACTAACACACCCCCTGAACAGGAGGTTGAGACTCCAGATCCTGCTGATTCTAACCCCACACTGGCAGCCAGGGGGCAGGAGAGAATCAAAGGGGAGGAGAAAATACCAAAGGAATATTGGGGTCTTAGGGGAGTGTTTAGTGAACAATCTTCTGATAAACTCCCCCCGCCCCCCACAGACCCACTGATTGCACCATTGATATTTTGCCTGGGGTGAAACTTCCCAAGCCCCAAATATATTCAATGTCCCCTAGGGAAATGGAGGAAATGAGAAGATTCATTGATAAGAATTTGGAGAGGGGGTTTATTCAACCGGCAAGACCCAAAGTGGCGGCTCCTGTGCTATTCAGGGAGAAGATGGCTCTCTTCGTTTGTGTGTTAATTTTAAAAACCTGAATGGGATATCAGCTCAAAACCTCTATCCATTGCCACTGATGAAGGACATGCTGGCAGAATTGGGGAAGGGCTGCATTTTCACTAAGTTGGACTTGAGGGAAGCGTACTATAGAGTCCATATTAAAGTGGGAGACAAGTGGAAAACAGCTTTCAATTGCCCCCTTGGCTGTTTCCAATTTTGTGTGATGCCATTTGGCCTACAGGGGGCGCCTGCGGTCTTCATGCAGTTAATTAATGAGGTGTTACATGACCATCTTTACAAAGGCGTTATCGTATATTTAGATGATATCCTTATTTACACGGAAACATGTGAGGAACACGTAAAGCTGGTTCGTACCGTGCTGAAGAAACTTCGGGCTGCTGAGCTTTACGCTAAATTGTCCAAATG
The DNA here is from genome assembly GCF_009769535.1 of Thamnophis elegans. Taxonomy (NCBI): domain Eukaryota; kingdom Metazoa; phylum Chordata; class Lepidosauria; order Squamata; family Natricidae; genus Thamnophis; species Thamnophis elegans. The sequence goes on along the minus strand of NC_045543.1, from coordinate 51,787,232 downwards.
TGAATTCCATCAAGAGAAGGTTGACTATTGGGCTATCGTATCTCCCACGCGGACGTTGAGATGAACCCCGCTAAAGTAAAAGCGGTCACTGAGTGGGAGGCTCCTCATACACGCAGGCAATTGCAGAAATTTTGGGGGTTTGCCAATTTCTATCGCCAGTTCATCCCCTCTTTTGCTAAAATAGCTCTTCCCATAACTAACCTTTTGAAGTCCAAAGGGGGGGTGAAACCCAAGCCAAGCAAGCCGTTGGATTGGACCATGGAATGTCAAGCTGCCTTCGAGAAGTTAAAGCGGCTTTTTGCAGAGGAACCAATCCTCAAGCACCAGGACATGGATGCGCCTTTTGTGGTTCAAGCTGACACCAGCGACGTGGCAGTGGGGGCTGTATTGCTTCAAGCCAATAGTCAAGGTAATTTACAACCCTGCGCATACACCTCTCGCAAACTAACTGACACGGAGAGACATTGGGCCATTTGGGAGAAAGAAGCGTTTGCTGTTCGTTGGGCTTTGGCCACTTGGCGCCATTTTCTGGAAGGTGCCAAACACCCATTCCAGGTATGGACTGACCATAAGAATTTGGAAGCTTTGAGGACTCCCAGAAGACTTTCTCCTAAACAGATGCGCTGGGCTCAGCATTTCAATCATTTTAATTTCACCCTGAAATACATTTCGGGGGGGGGGGGGATATTATGGCTGATGCTTTATCCAGGCTTCCTCAGTACAACTGTTCTAAACTCAGTGTGGTCCAGCCTGTCATTCCCACGACAAGCCTCGCTGCTCCAGTTGTTACTAGGAACCAAGCACGTTCTAAAGTGGAGATGTCCCAGGACTTTCTTTCCAATCCCAAGAAAGCCCTCCCTGATGATGATTGGTTCCGGCAGCACATGAATGAATGTACTATGAGAGATGAGTTGCCCTGGATTGGGGCAAAACTTTACATTCCTGCGTCTCTTCGACTAATTGTTCTTCAGCGAGCTCATGATTCCCGAATGGCAGGGCATTTTGGTTTCATTAAAACGCTCCGTCTCGTCAAAAGAGAGTTTTGGTGGCCTTCTTTGAAAAAGGACATTGAACGTTATGTTGCCAGTTGTCCCGTTTGTGCTGCTGCTAAATGGCCGCCAGGGAAACCGCAGGGATTGCTCCAGACTGTAGCTCGTCCTGTTGCCCCTTGGAAGGAGATCTCTATGGATTTCATCGTCGAACTTCCTGAGAGTCAGGGACACACTGTTATCTGGGTTGTTACAGACTTGTTCTCCAGGCAAGTCCATTTCATCCCTTGCTCCAAGATTCCTTCTGCTAAGACTCTTGCTAAGATGTTCATCTCCTACATTTACTGCTTGCATGGGGTGCCCGACCGCATTATTTCGGACAGAGGTGTGCAGTTCACCTCCACTTTCTGGAAGGAGTTTCTGAAGTGGATTGGCTCCGCCCAGGGCTTAAGCTCCACCCACCACCCTCAGACTAATGGGGCTTGTGAGAGGACTAATTCTGTACTGGAACAATATTTACGTTGTTTCATCAACTACCAGCAGGATGATTGGGTGGATTTGTTGCCGCACGCAGAGGTGGCTTACAATAATTCTGTGCATAGCAGCACTGGGTTCACCCCTTTCCGTGTGGTGTTTGGCCAGGATTTTGTGCCCATTCCTGAGGTTCCTTGTGAGCAACCCCAAGTATCGTCTCTGTTCGAGTGGAATGATTGCCTTCCGCGCATTTGGCCTTTAGCTCTCCAAATTTTGGATGCTGCACATCGCGCCCATAAGAAACAGGCTGATAAGAAGCGGACTAAGCCGTGTGATTACAAAGTTGGTGATCAAGTTTATTTGTCCACCAGGTTTATTCAGACTCCACAAAAGTCGAAGAAGTTGGGGCCTAAATATGTTGGCCCATTTCCCATTATCAAGATCATCAATCCTGTTTCTATTCGGCTGCATCTGCCTAAGCACCTAAACCAGGTTTACCCTGTTTTTCATATTATCCTCATAAAACCTGTTTGCACTTCATCGTTGCGTCTGCCTGTTCCTCCACCACTGCTCCGCTTTTGATTGACGGTGAACAACATTTCGAGGTTCACGAAATTTTGGACTCTCGTAAACGCCGGAACCGTGTCCAGTACCTGGTGGCTTGGAAGCATTTTTCCCCCTCTCACACCGAATGGGTTGACGGGTCCCATGTTCGGGCCCCTCAGTTACTCCGCAAGTTCTATTCTACTTATCCTGACAAGCCCTGATTTGGCCGGTTTCCTAAAAAAAAATTTTTCTCTCTTTTCTCTCTCTCTTCCTCTCCCCTTTTTGTGTCTTGTTGTTTGTCTGTTTGTTTGTGCTTTATCGTTTCTGCAGGTCTGACCACCTTTTTCTGGAGGAGGGCCGGATGTCAGCCTCTGCTTTGCTACTGCTTCGGCTGCCATTGAAATGGGGAGGGGGGCATGGTATTTGGGAGGGAAATCATTGTTGTGCTGGAGGAAGTTTCTAGACACTGAACTACCACCTTACTGCACATATGGAGGAGGAGTGTTTCCCGCCAAGGCCAACAGTCCAACATTCCAGCCTAGTGATGCCTTTCAAAGTTATCTCACACCTGACATTTGGGAGAATTTTGATTGGACTGTGCACGGGGATGCCAAGGGGAGGGGAATGAATATACAATATATTATTCACTTTCCCGCCTAATTAACCAGACTTAGCTTAGCTTTGCAACTGTTCATTTATGATTAGTAAAAGTACACTTGATTTCAATACAAATGGAGTCCAGTGGTTTTCTTTCCTGATTACTGAATGAAGTGCTGCTGACAGCGGAAGATAGAGTAAACATATATTTCTAGCCAAGAGCCTTCTTGGCTCTTGTTGTTTTCCCACTCATGCACTAAACCAGTCTTCTCAAACCAGAGATTCTCCAAACATGTTAGAACCACTGACCACATCTCTAGAGTTCTCAACTAACAGAAGCAATAGAAATCCTGCCTAAGAATTTCTACTACTCCCAAGTAGCAGAATAACTAGGGAAAGATTACTAAGACATGGCTTCTTCCATATTCCCCCAAGTCTCCCTGTTTCAGAGGGACACCAAGGCAGTAAGGAAACTTGTCCACCAAGGGTGGAAAGTGGTGGGATGCTGCTGGTTTAATAAGCGGTTCTATGAGTGCATGTTTTGCACGCAGGCATAGCATTGAAAATGAAGCATTTAGAAGCTCAGCTGCTTACCTTCCAAGGCAGGAACAGTAAGTAAAACAGCTGGGGGGGATGTGCTGCATGATTGAGATGAGCTAAAAAGCAGGAAATAAAGGACAGGATAGGGCAGCAGTGGGTAGGCGGGGCCAGCTGATAATCAGAGCTACCAGTTCACCCGAACCGGTCCAAACTGGCTGAATACCACCTCTGGACAAGGGTCTTAACACTGAAGGACCCCATATTTCTCCAGAATGCAAATCTGAAGCTCCTGAACTAGTCAACTGGGAATATGCATGTCTCCTTCCATGCCGTTTTCTGCTTTCCACAAGAAAACAACCCCTGCAATCAAAATGTGCTGTGAATTGTGTTTTCCCCCAAAACACTGACCCTTCCATTAAATGCCAGACATCACATGGTAGTGAATATCCAGACCAGAACCTTGCCCCAAAATGTGCAATGATGTTTAACTTTCTGATCCTTGCTGTAAATATATGTTGGACGAAGGGAAACAAAGGAAACGTGAATAGAATTCAGACAGGGCAAAAGCAGTGCCAAACCTCCAGAGCCTAAAGGAATAATCATGAAATATGATGTTTACACTCATTCTGCTGATGATTCCCATATTTGCTTTTCATCTTTCATTACAGTTCAACAACCTTTCTATTTTGCTTTGTTCATAGAAGGATAATTTTATACCTAGGCTTAACAAGCTGAAGGGAGTTGTTACTAGGAGATATGGTCTACATAAAGAGCTCCCAACACATTCATGTTTATGTAAGGGTGTTTGCTTTTCACACAAGTAGGCAGAGCAAAATGATATACCAGTGCTGTAATATCTATCCATAGCAGACTCTGCAATTATCACTTATGGCTTTCTTCTGTAAGATCAGCGCAAGGGGGCAACTGATGGGGCAGCAAGTCAAAGTAGCTGATTTTTGGAATCCATTGTGGTTGTGTTGAAAAAGATTTGCTTTCCTTGATGGTACATTTTGCTATATTGATGGTCGTGGATATTCTCTTGACACTGTGCAATTGGTTTGGGTGCCTGTCTTTGACTTCTATGTCATGTCCAACATTTGACAGTTAATATTTGATCATAGTTAGCAGTTAATGATTATGCATCATTTATTTATTTTTTCTAATGGGTCTGCCCCATACACTAGTATATTTTCAGTAGAGCCTGCTACAATTTCCTACTACCACCATCAAACAATAAAAGTGGCCCCAGTCTGGCTGTGTCTTAAAATACAAATTAATTCACCATAAGCATTTTAGGAAGATGGACCATAAGGCCTCTAACTTGTAAAAATCCTATCTCATAATACATCTGTTAGCCATTAAACCTGTTTTCAAGTATTAGATCGTTCACTGCAGAATACCAAACTCTCTTAACACAGTACTCTCCAGAATCCTGGACTACGTCTCCAATAATTGTCAGACAGCATGGCCAACAGTTGCAATATTATGTCCATATTTTAGGGAAAATTTCCAGATCAACATGCTTGTCTAGAAATCTCTGCAGTTTTTCAGGCATTTTGGAGGAAGGGGTGTGGTATATGGTATATGCAAGTCCCACTTCACTGCTAGGATTATTAATTCTTTAATAACATCTTAGTTGAACAACTTACATATTTTAGATTTTTGATCAACTCAGTCTCTATATAGCTAGTCCTTTGCTTACAAATGAGAGCCAGAATTTCCATTGCTAAGCAAGGTGGTTTTAAGTGAGTCACGTCCGATTTTACAACCTTTTTTGCCATGGTCATTAAGCAGACCATTGCAGTTGTTAAGTGAATCATACATTCATTAAGTAAATTGGCTTCATCCATTGACTGTTGGAAGCCAACTGGAGAGGTCAGAAATGGCAATCACATTTCCCTAGGACACTACAACCACCGTAAATACATGCCAGTTGACAAGTGACGATGGCATGTATTTAAAAGGGACATGGTGGCTCAGTGGCTAAGATGCTGAGCTTGTCGATCAGAAAGGTTGGCAGTTCGGCGGTTCAAATCCCTAGCGCTGCGTAATGGAGTGAGCTCCCGTTACTTGCCCCAGCTTCTGTCAACCTAGCAGTTTGAAAGCTTGTAAAAATGCAAGTAGAAAAATAGGGACCACCTTGGTGGGAAGGTAACAACATTCTGTGTGCCTTTGGCGTTTAATCATGCCGGCCACATGACCACGGAGACGTCTTCAGACAGTGTTGGCTTTTTTGGCTTTGTAACGGAGATGAGCACTGCCCCCTAGAGTTTGGAACAACTAGCATATATGTGTGAGGGGAACCTTTATCTTTAAACATGCATGATCTCCTGACTGTGGAGATTCTGCAAAGGTGTAAATTTGAGAACTGGTCATAACCATTTTTTTCAGTGCCATTGTAACTTTGGATAGTCTTTAAACAAATGGTCATAACTTGAATAATACCTCTGCTAGTATTTGTCAACCATAGCAATTTTATGATGCATGGATTTTAACTCCTAGAATTCCCCAGTCAGGAAGGAACAAAAAGGCTGGGTGGGGAATTCTTGGAGTTGAAGTCCATACATTTTAAAGGTTGTCATTGCCATTTGCAGAGCATAATAGGGAGGCATACTTTCTTTTAGATAATGCACATAGTTGTTTAGAAAAGTTTTCTAAACAGAAGAAAGCAAAACAAGTATTCCTCTTTGAAGAAGATTTTTTGCCGTTGCGGCTTTGTTTTATTTTGTTCTTGAGTGTATGGATCAAAATAATTATTTTTTTAAAAGGAAGATTGCCAATCAGTTTATTAGTAGTTTTACCTTCAGTTGACTGAAAGATTTGAGCTGGACTTACCTTTCTCTCCTGCAAATGGAGATTGTTCTGTTAGTTCTGGATATTTTCCTTGAATATAAATAAGGCAGATTAAATGAAATGGATGGATGTGGGCTTTGGCAGAGGAAACTATGAGCAAGCTATCTTGGTAGGAAGTATATTCATTTTTCCTGTTCGTACTGAGATCAATGACATACTGGGAAGATTTGACTATTGCAAACAGCTCTTGTGGCATAAAAGAAGTCCTTTTGCATTATCTCTTCTCTGAGCTACTCCAAGGAGTATCTGGATTCAGCAGGAAGTTTTTTAAAATAAATTGGAATGCTGTTTTCTGAGACAGAGAGGGCTAGTTATACTACTTGTATACTTGTATACTTTCTATGAGAAAAAGTGCCCAGTTCTTTTCTCCATTTGTCTGTTTTATGGTTTTAATCTTTTCTGAAAACTGAAACATAATTATGTTTGGCCCATTATAAGGTAACCTGGAATCTATGGAGCAATAGTAAATAAAATTTATTCTCTGAGGCATTTTAATCACTTGGTATGTTAATATGGGAAACTTTCAAAATACTATGTGCGCTGCTTTATTCACTATTATCTTCCTGTATTTTAATTATTTAATAAAAGTAAAATTTACTTACATTTATTTAGCAAATTTATATGGTCAACCATCTCACAAAACTAACTCTGGGCAGTAAACAACAATGAAATAATTGCCTATTATTTTAGGCATTTGTTCTAAATTGTGGGATATTGTCTTAAGAAAATCTGAGTTTGAAAAGTGTTGTACAAATTTTATAAACAAAGAATAGAAGAACAAACACAATATATTTTAATGATTTATTTAGCAAATTTATATAGCCACCCAACTCATAAAATATGACTCTAGGTATCTTACAGGCATAGTAACAGTTCATATCATATAACAATTTTAGAAACATCAAACATCAGTATATGAAATAATAATAATAAATATATTTGTAGCTTGGGTCTACATTTTTTTTCTATAAGAGTATAATGCATTGAGATCTGTACTATCAATTGTAGTTTGTCCTTGGTGCAAGTAAATACATGACAGTTTGCTGCGTTTTAAGAGCTGAGGTGACACAATGGTTAGAGTGCAGTACTGCAGGCTACTTCAGCTGACTGCTAGCTGCAGTTTGTCAGTTTAAATCTCACGACTCAAGGTTGACTCAGCCCTCCATCCTTCCGAGGTAGGTAAAATGAGGAGCCAGATTGTTGGGGAAAATATGCTGACTCTGTAAACTGCTGTAGGGCTGTAAAAGCACTATGAAGAGGTATATAGGTCTAAGTCCTATTGCTAAATAAACTGTCAAAGAACAAAAACAAAATATCCAGCAGCTTCCCTCTCTAAAAAGAATAAAGAGAAATAAAGAAGACAGAAAAAGCCACACAGAAAAAGAAATAGAAATAGATGAAAAGGGGGAAAAGATTATAAAGTAGAATCACTTGCAATCTTCTTAACATTGTGCATCCTTATTTTTTACCCACTCTAAGGTTACATCAGTTTTTTTCTTTCTGTATGCTACCTTTCCAATCTTCATATCTGAGCCGAGGTGGCGCAGTGGTTAAATGCAGCACTGCAGGCTACTGCTAGATCAGCAGTTCAGCGGTTCAAATCTCACCGGCTCAGGGTTGACTCAGCCTTCCATCCTTCCGAGGTGGGTAAAATGAGGACCCGGATTGTTGGGGGCAATATGCCGACTCTCTGTAAACCGCTTAGAGAGGGCTGAAAGCCCTATGAAGCGGTATATAAGTCTACTGCTATTGCTATATCCATAAATCACAAGCTCATTTTCTCTTTTTTCAGCAAAAAGTCCATCAGAGGTTTCCAGACAGTAATAAATGTAGTATGGCCTTTCTCTAATCAAACAAGTTAATTTTGCCCTCTCTGCTAATTCTGTCATCTTCATTAATCGTTCCTCCAATTGTCGGTATTTTAAAGTCTTTCCCTTTTTCTGCATATACAATTTTTGCCCAGTATCATTCATATATATATATACATACATACATACATACATACATACATACATACATACATACATACATATATATATATATATATATATATATATATCTCCTAGGGTTTCTAATTGACTCTCCATTAATCCAAACCCCAAAAGAAAAACTGGTTTTAATTGATCTTTAAAATGTGTTGACATTGTTTGTATTTTAACCCAAAATGTTCTGCTTTTTTACAAGTCCATAAGGCATGATAAAATTGCCCACTTATTGGCAACATTTCCAACACAAATTTGAAGTAACTGTACACATTCTAAACTGTTTTCCCTGTCATTATATACCAACTGTACATCATTTTATAAAAATTCTCTTTTAAGTTATAAAATAATATGAATTTCCATCCAGAGATGGGCTTCTTTATGACTGTAGAACTTCTGCAATATATGAGAAGAAACTTGTATGTCTGGAATTCTGCCCCGGTAGACAGATACATTCCTTTTAGTTTAATCTTTTAGATATGCATATCAATTGTAAACACTAAACTGCTTCTTTCTTTGTCAGAGAATCACCAATAATTATCTGCATAATATGGAGAAAGTATGGTAAAAATTGACCTGAGTGGGATACTCTTATTTTGCTTATCTATGTGGTCAAGATTCTTTCATTTCAAAAGTTTCTAAGCTCTGAAGTCTGAATCTCCAAGATTATTTAAGCTTATCTGTCTCATGAAAAAACTCAATTCATTCCTTTTAAATATAGTCATCCACAGATATCATGGAGTCTTCTCTTCTCTCTGTAGGATTAGCCAAAGGTACTTTATTTCCATCCTTCCCAATTAAACTGGTACCCTGAAATGTGACCAAATGTGTGTGTAATATAGCCACACATAGATACTGCAAATTATTTTTTTCCAAATTTCAGTATTTTAATCTTTCATAGTGAGGACTATCATCATGTATTATTACATTACACCCAATTACATTTTATGTTCTTGTCATATAATGTACATCATTCATTCATTCATTCATTCATTCATTCATTCATTCATTCATTCATTCATTCACATGTTGCCCATTCTATTGCCTTTCAGATATGTTAGAATTCTTACAATTCCCAGACCAGGATAGAACTGTGTCTGGAACTGTAGTCGAAACACCCAGAAGGTATCATATTAAGAAAGGGTGTTATATATTTACTGTGTCTTATTGGAGTGATTTTTCATCAAGATACTGAGGCCTGTGTGAATACAGTTCTCAAAGTCTGTTTCTCCAGTACAACTGGTACAATTCTCATTTGATACTTATAACTTTATTTTTTTTAAGTAAAAAATAAAAACACCTGGCTGAATGAGTGGCATAGCTGTATATAAGAAGGATTGCAGTGTAAGCTCCCCCTCCCAACTGTTATTAAACATAATAAGAGACTTTGAGCTTTCTCAGCTCTTATAATAACATATCCCAAATCTTACATGGACTGTATCAGCTGGGAGGCTAGAGTTCAGAATGACGTCAAATGTCTTATAAGCCTTGATTGGTTCTAAGATTCTAAAACAACATTTAAAGCCTGTCCTGCCAATGACTTTAGAATGGAGAGCCAATTCTTTGATTTTTCATTCTTATCTGTGTTTTTTTCCTCAACTCCTCTAAGGATCCCACGACTATTTCCCCACATTTAAGAGGTAATTATAGTGTTATATTATATTACATTTTTATTATATTATAACTATTCTATAGTTCATTTTTAACAAACATTTACTCTTCTGATGGGTGTAAATATTAATCAAGAAGAATATGCTTTAACTGATTTTTCTATCTTGCAAATATATGTCTTTGCAATCCCATGTTTTGGAATTTTTGCATTCCAGTTCAAAATTTAAAGCATAATCCAACCAGAATTGGATTTTTAAAAACTTTGTAGAAAAATACAGGCATTTATTTTACAATGAAAAGGACTGAATGTGCTTAACTTCAGTATGATTACACATTAAATGTTTATTAACTTCAGGTAGGTAACTGGTAAACCTGTGAGGTATGCAAATGAAGCTTAAGCATAGCAAATAAATTCTACATTGCAGGTCCTACCAAATTTGTGATAAATATTGAATTTATAATGGTGGCTGTATAGGCTTCTTGTTTCTTTTGTTGTTACAGAACAAAAATGATTGGTCATCTCATGTTTTTTGCTAATTCCTACTACACATTCCCAGGTTATCCTAATGTCAATTCGGTTAAGATATAGATTGCAAGAAAACTAGATCTTAGTTTCATTAATCTAAGAAAGATTGATTTTGGCTTTACCTGAAGAAAGTTTCCTATTTGCACTGAGATTTGCAATCACATGCTAATTTTTAAATTTTAAAACTTCTTGATAGTAGAAAATTGCAATACGAAGGCAGATGAGACCTTGATTATGTTTTCACGCTATTTTGATATCTATATCTATATCTATATCTATATCTATATCTATATCTATATCTATATCTATATCTATATCTATATCTATATCTATATCTATATCTATATCTATATTTATATCTATATCTATATGTATCTATATCATCTATCTATCTATCTATCTATCTATCGGATTTTTCTTTGTGAACTTCAATAATAACAAATCCCACTTTTATTATTATTGAAAGTTGCAGGAAGAAACAACTTTTTCTAGATTCTTAGATGTAAAGTCATCTGCAGAATCTATGGTTTTAATAGTGGTCATCTCCATAGAATCTATTTTGATTCCAGAAATCATGAATAAATAAATCATTTCAAAAATTACAAACTAAAAATCTATTAACTGAAATACCAGGAAGAAATCTTTGCTTTAAAAGAGTTAGACTTTTCAGATGAAATAAGAAGTATGGGTGATTGATGTGGCAATACCAAGGGACAGTAAAAAAAGAAAACAAAAAATTGGAACAGATCAAAATCAAGAAAATACTTGATCAAGAAAATCAAGATCTGAAAATTGAAGTTAAAAATTATGGCACACATCAGTTATGGTGGTTCCAATGATCATCAGCAAACTGGGCACCACACCAGAAAATTTTGAATAGCACTTAGAAATTCTGCCCATTGACAAAATTTCCATTCGTCAATTACAAAAGGCCAACTGCTTGAATCTTCATATATTAGGCCAATACATTATGACATCCTAGTTTCTTGGGAAGAACTTGATGTGTATAAAAGCCAAAATCTGCTAAAGAACTGGCAGCTGTGATTTCACATTGTTGTAATTAATCATAATATAGCAAAGAGTGTTGCTATGACCTTCTTGGACATCCTTTTTAATTAAAGTGAAAGATGGACCATAAGGCAAAGTTTAGGCCTCACTTTTAATTTGCTTTTTCTTTAAAACTTGCAACTGTAAAAGTTCTGTGGATTCAGGGAGAGACTTTTCCATGGTGAGGAGTTCAACATAAAGATTGACTCAAGTTGACCTCACCGCATGGTGAATGTGTGGCACTTTGATGTGGTTCTCTTGGCAACAACAGAGAAGCGTGCAGGGGTGTTTTCTGAGTATTCCAGTCTAACAAATAACCTTTGGATTTCCTGGTAATGTGATAAGTATTAGACAAGTGCAACTCTGGTTAACTTTTCAAAATCAGCCAAGGCCAGCTAGATGCTGCCACTATTTAATAGGCATTGGGAACAGAAGTATCTATAAACATGGCAGAGACTACAGGGACACCCCCCCCCCCTAATTTCTGTACTGCAAAAATGTATACTGTACTGTACATAGTCACAATTACACAGTAAATGACCCACATAATTAATTTGTTCCACTTATTTGGTCATTTCTGGATAAGGCATGTTTCAAATTCCATTATAAAAATGCATAATATCTGTATTGAGCTTGGAAATCTGGGTATGTATACAGCTTGGTCAGTGGCTTTGTTGATTGTTGTTGGTGTACTTTAGCTATACCAGTGTTGTGCTGCATAGGGTTTTTAAAAAAAATAATGTTTCTATACTGTGTGTGTGTGTGTGTTGTAATTGTTTTTGTATAATTTTAATAATTGTAAGCTTTCCAGAGTCATGTATTTGAGATGGACAGCTATATAAACTGAGATAATGAATGAATCCGTAAAATCAATAAAGTTTTGTTGCCTTGAATATCCCAACTGAAAATAAAACAATTTCTTGCAGGTGCTACCTAGCCCTGGAGAGATACCTTCATGCCTAATGTAATGTGGTAGCTTCTTGGTGAAGGTGTAAACACTTGCAAAAGAGAATCACTAGCAGATATGCCCATATCTTTTCTTGGTTAGCCCTTCTAAATGGCAGGTTTCATGGCTAGTGTCTATAACACCTAGGCCATATGGCTTCTTTTTTCCCCATTCCCTTTTTATATGGAGTTTGTGTAATATCTGATCTGGTTGGTCTGCTCAACTTTGGGATATCCATCCATTCATCCAGTCCCTGAATCTTAGACATAGATTCCCAAGCCTAGTAACTACCAGATCTCCTGAAGTTCAACTCAACTGGATTGAACCAAACTGGAACAGAATGTTGCATTCTATACCAGGGGATGGCAAACTTTTTCTCTAAAGGCCCAAATCTCAATCTTACTCCATTTCCAAGGGCAATCTAGGAATGTGGCAGCCATTAGAGAATACTGGTCACTAATAAGGAAGTCTCTGACAGGTTGCCACTTCCACACAAGTTGTGTTTTCCCTGATCTTTGGCCAGGCCCTTTGCCTACTACTGGCCCATCCATTCATAGCTTATAAAACAGGTGGATTTCTCCCATGGAGCATAGTTTGCTGATCTTTGGTTTATACCTCCATGCTCATTTCCATGCTGAATGGAATTTTCTTTTTTTAATATTAGGAAAAGCTTATTTTCTGGGGTCATATCACTTACTGTGATAGACATTCAGGACACTGTGCTGAAACACTGTGGAAAATAGGAGGAGGCCTAATCGCATAGATTAGGCCTCCTCCGAATTCCATCAGCCAGCCAGTGTAGACTGGCAACTACTCGGAGGAGAGCCTTCTCGGTGGCTGCTCCGACCCTCTGGAACGAACTCCCCGTGGAGATCCGGACCCTCACCACCCTCCAGACCTTCCGCGCCGCACTTAAAATCTGGCTATCCCGGCTGGCCTGGGGTTAAAGATTCTAACCCCTACTCGAATTGTATGACTGTTGAGTTCTTAAATGATGTAATGCTTTTATGTTGTAAATTGTTTGTCCTTCCCCCACCCCTTTGAACTGTGAGCCGCCCTGAGTCCCCCCAGGGAAAAGGGCAGCATACAAATAAAGTGAACTAACTAACTAAAAAACTAAAAAAATAGGACGAAAAACCCATCCTGGAATTCTCTTTTTCTATTTGTCCATGACAGACTAAAAGTCCTAGGAAACCAGATATATTAAGGTGGATGCATAGACAGTTGGAAGTTGGAATAAAGTATACAATTCCAGTTTTATTGTTACATGCATGTGCTGAGCTTCTAGTAAAGGCTAGGGTTAAAAACACAGCGAGTAGCAACATAAGGTGGTATTTGTTCAAAGCAACTATAATTATGGTGCAGTTCTTATTGCTTTTGTTTGGAGCTCTTCCATGAGATATAACTCAGTCAAATGCCAAGACACATTGGAGGTAAAATATTTCTTGGTCAAATGCAAACTGAATTTTATGCAGAGAGGTCCCCTATAAATTAGGTACATATCCACTCTCCCTGCAATATTTTTGTTTAATTTTTTTTTAATTCCTTCCAAACCAACAAAAAGTTGGAAAGGTTTTTTTTGTCAGCAGGACAGCCTTCTAAAAAATGAATCTGACCAAAGCCAACACAAAGCCAACACAAAGAAGTTAACATTGAATCAGGCAACAGCATATGGAGGGGAAAAGAAACTCCCACAGTTTTCCTCATTCTTAAGCACCTGTCTCCTCCCTTCCAGTCACATGACGCAGAATGTAGCTACTATTTAGGGATTCAAAAGAAGCCATGATCTTTGTGCTTTCCCTGGCACTTTTTTTTAAAAAAGCTGCCCAATTAAATATTTATATAGAAGAGAAAACACTTTGAAGCAAATAGCACATCCATACTTTCTATTTGACCCATTGCCACTATGGGACACTTTCTGATTCCTGAATGCAGAAATGGATAACCATGTCCTCTCACTTTGAGACAATGTCAAATTCATACTCCAGATGTGTTTTCCAGATTTGATTCAGATTCGCGGCTTTCTTACCTGAGCCTCTTTTTTTGTCTCTTTGAGTCAGTGTTGACATCTGGTGACTCCCTGCATTAGTCCCTGCAGTTTCCTTGGCAAGTCATGAATGATTTGCATTTGCCGTTGTCTTCTTTTTCTGACTGAGAAGGACTAACCCAAGGTCACTCAGCTGACTTTGTGGCCACGGTTGGAGTCAAGTCTCCCAGTTACACTCCCAGTGTAGTGCCTTAAATACTACACCGATAAGCTCTCTTTAAGCCTTTAGAGTGGATGATTTCCAAATCTTTCATTCTGATATTAGCCCCGATCTGATTGGCTGCAATGACTTGCTTCATTTTCTCCAGTGACTGGTTGCTACCTTTGGGCAGTTATTGGCCAGCAGTTGGTTTTCCTTTTCTCTTTCTTTAAAAAAAAACCAGGTAATTTGTGGTTGATATAATAATGTCTGTTAAGTCAATGAACTAGCCACAACCATAGACACTCATTCTCCACTTAACACTTAGATCTCCTTCTTTTCTGTTTCTATCCAGTCTGGATGATGTATGCTTTCTTGCTTCCTTGACCTACCCATCCCCATCCATAGCACTACATAATTTCCCTCAGTGGTGGAATGCAACCGATTTAACAACCATTTCAGTGAGCGTGTGCACACACAAACACTTTGCACATGCACACTTTGCACACACGTGTGCCTAATGCTTGCTTTAAACATGCATGCACCTAATGCACGCTTTGCGCACATGTGCAGAATTCCAAAATCACCCATTTTAAGCTTAAAAACCTTCTATGTCAGTGCCAGTCAGTAAAACACCTGACACACAGCAATCCGCTGTACCGCGCGAATCAGCTAAGCTAAAAAAACAGGAAAGTATAGGACAGGAAAGAGCAGGGGTGGCTAGGTGGGGTCAACTGATCACCGGAACTACCGCTTCACCCAAAACAGTTCGAACCGGCTGAATCCCACCCCTGGTTTCCCTTCTTTTCCCATAAAAGTTTTTAAGTGAAGACTTTTGTGCATTCTAGGAACACTGTACTTTGCTTCTGTAGAAATGAAAAATTAATTCTTCCTTGCTACAAAGTTTCTGTTGACCTACCATGGAAAATAGGAAAAAAAGAACAACCTGTGCCCTCTATCTTTGACATGGTTATATCACAGGAAGAATGATACAATTGGGAAAAGAGAAAAAAGAAAAAGAAAGAGTCTGTTTTTGTGTCAAAGAGATAAATACAGGAAAGGGATGGGGATGAAAGCCTCTGTGTATGCAAACATCTGGAAAGCGAAGAAAAGGCTCTGGGACTACTGAACAATCAATAGTTTTGAAGGTTTTGAAGTTGATCTAAGAAACAGTCAAAAATGGTACAGGATACCCCCAAGTTTGTCTGTCAGATTACATTCAAAGCATTGTGTCAGCAGAAACTACAGCAGAGAAACCTTTGGGGTTTTCTTACTGTGGTAAATTTAGTTTTTCACAATAAATACATAGCTTATTTAAAAGCATGGTTTCCTACTTCACCAAGTCAACTGTGGTCATTTTGCACTGGTGAGAAGAATTAACATTTTTTCCCCAGTAATCATTTCAAGCACACTGACATCTCTCATGATAACATGAGGAATATGTGAAGGTACTCTTTCCCGATTTGATCTCTAAAATCACTGTTCCAAAATAAGTGCTCATTGTGTTTATCTCTACTTAGTGGAGAAGTTGAAGGATGAAGTTAATCCTCCTATATCTATGCCTTGTAGGCATGTCTTATGCTGGTCCGGTGAGTATTTCAGAACCAGACACTTTATTGCATTTCATTTTTTAATTCTCTTCTTGTGATAACTCAGTCATACATCTATCTCTTTCTTCTTTCTAGCTGCGTAAACCACGCAGGGCAGGATACGGAAGCAAAAGTGAAGAAGTAAGTACATTTTCCACTTTTTTTCCTGGAAAGGAGGCCTTAGATTTATTAATTCAAGCAAAAATGAGCCCTAACCCCACAGGTTAACCTTTCTCTTATCCCTTAATCCATCTGTGGATGCTCACAGTCACTATCTACTTTGAAAATCATAAAGTCTGCAAACTCAGGGGGCAAGGACACTGTTAGGAGACAAAGGTGAAGGACATAGCTTGCCTTCAGAAGACCAGAGGTCAATATTTAGCACAAATAAAATTATGGAGAGGAAATTCTTAGAAAACAAAGACCATTTAGATGTATGAATAACCTAATTGAGGATAAAAAAACTCATCTTTTTAAATACCTAAAAGTAAAAATAAAACTTTGATATATATTGAAAGCACACAATTTTCCTTTAAGAGGAAAAATCTGGAAGAATTGGGATTACTTCTGAGTCCATATGGTTGTGTTTAAGGCTATGATCTCATGATTTCTTTAACATCCAGCCAACTGGACTATTCTGAAATAGTGTAGGAGTTGCAGGCTTGAATGATCAGTGGTCAGTTTTATTACTTTTATTAAGTATTGAGTGTGATGGTCTAAGAATTGTTTTTCAAAATTGGAAACTTTAAGATGGGTGGACTTCAACTTTCAGAATTCCTCAACTAGTCATGCTGTAAGAAAATGGTAAGAGCCATGGTGGTTAAAATGCAGTTATTGCAGGCTAATTCTGTCAACCGTCAGCAGTTCAATCCTGACTGGCTCAAGGTTGACTCAGCCTTCCATCCTTCCAAGGTCAGTGAAATGAGGATCCAGATTGTTGGGGGAAATATGCTGACTCTGTAAACCACAGAGAGGGCTGAAAAGCACTGTGAAGCGGTATATACACTATATTGCCGAAAGTATTCGCTCACCTGCCTTTACTCGCATATGAACTTACTGTAAGTGAGGTCCCATTCCTAATCCATAGGGTTCAATATGACGTCGGTCCATCCTTTGCAGCTATAACAGCTTCAACTCTTCTGGGAAGGCTGTCCACAAGGTTCAGGAGTGTGTTTATGGGAATTTTTGACCATTCTTCCAGAAGCGCATTTGTGAGGTCACACACTGATGTTGGACGAGAAGCCTGGCTCTCAGTCTCCGCTCTAATTCATTCCAAAGGTGGTCTGTTGGATTGAGGTCAGGACTCTGTGCAGGCCAGTCAAGTTCATCCACACCAGACTCTGTCATCCATGTCTTTATGGACCTTGCTTTGTGCACTGGTGTACAGTCATGTTGGAAGAGGAAGGGGCCAGCTCCAAACTGTTCCCACAAAGTTGGGAGCATGGAATTGTCCAAAATGTCTTGGTATGATGAAGCATTCAGAGTTCCTTTCACTGGAACTAAGGGGCCAAGCCCAGTTCCTGAAAAACAACTCCACAGCATAATCCCCCCTCCACCAAACTTGGCACAATGCAGTCAGACAGGTATTGTTCTCCTGGCAACTGCCAAATCCAGACTCGTCCATCAGATTGCCAGATGGAGAAGCGTGATTTGTCACTCCAGAGAATGTGTCTACACTGTTCTAGAGTCCAGTGGCAGTGTGCTTTACATCACTGCATCCGACTCTTTGCATTGCACTTGGTGATGTATGGCTTGGATGCAGCTGCTCAGCCATGGAAACCCATTCCATGAAGCTCTCTGTGCACTGTTCTTGAGCTAATCTGAAGACCACATGATGTTTGGAGGTCTGTAGTGATTGACTCTGCAGAAAGTTGGCAACCTCTTCGCATTATGCGCCACAGCATTCACTGATCCCGCTCCGTCAGTTTACATGGCCTACTACTTCGTGGCTGAGTTGGTGTCATTCCCAAACACTTCCATGTTCTTATAATACAGTTGACAGTTGACCATGGAATATTTAGGAGCGAGGAAATTTCACGACTGGATTTGTTGTACACTCCTATCACAGTTCCATGCTGGAATTCACTGAGTTCCTGAGAGCGACCCATTTTTTCACAAATGTTTGTAAAAACAGTCTGCATGCCTAGATACTTGATTTTATATACCTGTGGCCATGGAAGTGATTGGAACACCTGATTCCGATTATCTGGGTGGGTGAGCAAATACTTTTGGCAATATAGTGTAAGTCTAAATGCTATTGTTATTTCTAAGATGCTGGTAATATGATCAAATCAATATTTGTTAAAGGATTCGTGTATGAATTAAAGTAAAAAAATCAATGAAACTTCTTGTAATCACACCTGTTATTGTTTTCATCTTTCCTCTGAGACTTGAAAATATATTCCTAAGGGTTTCTATTTTCATCTATTACATCCATCAGTAGTTCAGCCTAATGAGCGATTTTATTATTTACCCAGAAGACGCAAGATAATAAATGTATTTGTTTACAGATGATGCAGTTTGGTCCATATGGCAATATTAATTTACCACAAGTAAGTCTTTTCTTCTTCTTCTTGGAAGAATAGTATTATTACACACAATGAAATATACAGTAAATGAAAATGAATCTTGAAATTTAAATGTAAATGTTTTTATTTTTGAAAAGTTACTGTAAGAATTGGACAGAAATCTATCATTGTTAAGAGGCTTCCAGATCACTCAATATGAAGGTAGGAAAGGGATGATATTGGTCTCATCAGATTTTATTTACTTTTAACTTTATTTTCTATTAGGATATGCCAGTTCTTAGTATCCTCTGAGGCAAGGGATATAAACAAAAGCAGTTGAAAACAACATTTCAGCTTTAAAAGGAGTATAATAAAGGCCAGGTTATAAAGCAGCTTTTTTGAAGCATGACAGACATAGAAATATGATCTGACATAACATTCTACTTGTACTAGCGTAAATTCTCCTTTGAGCCAATCTCAGTTGGTCATGCCCTTGTAGTTTTCATTGTAATAATATGAAAGTGATTTGCCATTTCCTTCCATATCAACCTTTCTGCCCACATCCAACCTTGAAGTTTCTTCGTCTCCCATCCAGGTACTAATCAAAAGGGCTGTGCGATGCTTTAGATTTAATTCAGAAGATACATCAGAAAGGACAGGAATAACCAACACCTACTGAACCTTATTAAAGAAATGTTCCTGAAAATGTTTTTTGACTTACATTGCATAAATTCTACTAACCAACTGTGATCCTAATTAGATTTTCAAGATAAGCCAAAATCAGGTTGCTGCAAATGAAACAGTGAATGTTGTGCATCGGGAGGATATGTCTTCTAAAAATGGTTAGAAAGGCATTTTTTTCACTATGGGCAGCAAAATGTGAGGATGAAACCCTAAACAAAGTAATCTAAACATAAGTCCTAACTTCTAGAAAAAATGCAGATTAATATGTCCTCCAGTAATGTCACTGCACCAGTATCCAGCAGGCACTTGCTGCTGAATAAAATATACATCTGATCACTTAGATACTACCTGTCTCCATTGCCCTAATTCTGGTAATATGTTTATTACTGTAAATAATCCAAACATGTAGGCTTCAATCAAAATTCTTCTCCTGGTCTGGATTACTGGATGATAACCCAATAACACTGCAAATTTGAAAGGCCACTTAGGAAGTATCTGGTCTTAAAACCATAGAAAATACCTATCTGTTGGAAATAGATTCAGTACAAGTGTTGTCACCTTGCTAATTGTGGGTTAATTCATATTAAAATTTTGCAGATATTCTTATATCTTTGAATGCTAGTATTATCAGGAGGACCCTACTTAGAGTTCTTACTGAAAATACCCATTAAAATTCCATGCCACATTTTGTGGGCTTCCGTACAACCCATCTCCTACAAAAATATGCTTCCCTTCTAAACAGAACTCACATTTTGCAATGTGAGTTGTCAGTGTCTTCTACCTGGGAAAATGTTAAATTTCTTCTAGTTAATATAGTGCTTTTATAATTATCTACCTAAATGTTGCAATGTCTACTGAAAATTTCATGCTGTAGAAATATTAATCAGTGATGTTATTTCTATGGAATTGATCAGCCATGTTCTCTCTTTTTATGCTTTCTTTCTTTCTTTTACTTTCTAGTCACAAGGCTTTTCTGGTGGCTTAGAAATTGCATTCCTTTATAATTTTCTTTTATTTGCTAGCCACCTAGGTTTTTTAAAAAGCTAGGTATAGAAATTGGATTAAACATTATAAATAATAAAACAATGTTGTTGGCATCATTTTCTAAAATTATTTTAGAAAGTGTGTTTAAAATATAATTCAAATATTCTCAATTTGTGTTTATCCCCTTCATGAAGTCTTTGCACAGAAGAATCTTGTGATACTGCCTAAATTCTTGGATAGTTATTATTAAAGAGTACATTTACAGATGACCCATATTTCTGCCCCTAAACCCTCCAAGGCATATCACAACTGTTCTCTGATCATATTTAGTTATGTTGCCTTTTAAATGCTGAGAACTTGCTTACTATGAGCCCATCAATGATCCCTACAGCTAAAAAATGAGAAGAAATAAAGAAGAAATAAAAATGGCACTCAGCCACCACTCTGTCTCCTAAAGCTGGCATGGCTCCTGTAACAACACAAATCTCCATATCCCCACTTCATCTATAAAAAAAACAAATCAGCTGCAACTCCTTTTTATATTCCAGGAAACCTGAGGGTTACTAAGAAAAGCCATCTTTCCTTTTCCATAATTCATCTCAAATTGTGATGGTGACAGAATTATGTACTGACGTTTTTGTAACCAGTACTTTACTCAATAGTTTCAGCCATGTTTATATGTTATTGAAACAGTGGAGTAGACACAGCCAAAATAAGAGGAAACTGATATTCAAGATGGCCCCAAAAACAGCCCGTATCATACATGAGTTGAAGTTGAGAAACAACTCAAAAGTGGATTAAACCAATCAGAATAACAGAATATACAGAGTTGGGACCTTGGAAATCTTCTAGTCCAAACCCCTGTTCAAGTAGGAGACCCTATATCATTTCAACAAATTATTGTGCGATCTCTTCTTAAAAACCTCCAGTGTTGGAGCACCCATAACCTCTGGAGGCAAGCCGTTCCACTGATTAATTGTTCTGTTAGGAAATTTCTCCTTAGTTCCAGATTGGTTCTCTCCTTGATTAGTTTCCATCCATTGCTTATTGTCCTGCCTTCAGGTGCCTTGGAGAATAGGTTGACCCCCCTCTTCTTTATGACAGCCCCTCAGATATTTGAACACTGCTATCACATCACCCCAGTCCCCAATGCCAACAACTGTTCTTCATATTTTATCCTTCAGTACCCTAATCATCTTTGTTGCTCTTTTCTATACTCTTTCCAGAATCTCTAATCTTTTTTACATTGTGGTGACCAAAACTGGATGCAATATTCCATGTATGGTCTTACCAAGGCATCATAAAGTGGAAATAATACTTCATGTGATCTTGATTCTATCCCGCTATTAATGCAGCCTAGGATTGCATTAGCTTTTTTGACAGTTGCAGCACACTGCTGGTTCATAGAAGCTGATACATAGGAGCCCTAAATCTCGGTACATTTTTGCCATGCAAAATATATAAATGTATCTAAAACCCCTTTGTGTTGCAAAAACCAAATACAGTGGAAGAGCAACAAGGCACAACTTTAAAAATTTGATTCCCGTGTGCTGAAACTCTACACTATTTTTTTTAACTTTTATTTCAGATTGCTGGTTCCTTTTATGGCTACCATTCAAATTACCCACAGATGTTGCCCCAGTGGCCTGTGTTGCCACTGCAGAGATTTTTCCTCTGGCCGCAATCAGCCTCACCAGTACATCAAGCTTCTAGGCTTCCCCAACAGAAGCCGCAACAAATTCCAGGAACTAAGCAGCCCAATCAAAGGCCACAGTTACCACCACAGCAACCAAGATATCAGCAGCCACAACCTCTGCCAAAACAGCCACAAAAGACCAACCCATCTCAGACGTACCCACAAGTGCCATTTCAGTATCCTACGGAGGGAAAACAGCAACAGCCCCAGGTAAGTGAGTAGATTTACTTTTGAGATTGAGATTATGATAAGATCCGTGGTGGTGCAATGCAGAGGCGGTACTCAGCAGGTTCTGACCAGTTCTAGAGAACTGGTAGCAGAAATTTTGAGTAATTTGGAGAATTGGTAAATACCACCTCTGACTGGCCCCTATCTATTCTCTGCCTCCGAGTCACAGCTGATCGGGAGAAATGGAGATTTTACACTTTCCTTCCCCTGCCATGCCCACCAAGCCACGCCACGCCCACCAAGCCATGCCCACAGAACTGGTAGTAAAAAAATTTGAATCCCACCACTGGTGCAGTCATTAGAATACAGTATTTCAGGTTAAATCTGCATCTCACTGCCAGGAATTCATTTCTCACCAGTTCAGGGTTGATTCAGCCTTCTATCCTTTGGAAGTTGGTAAAATGAGGACCCAGCAATATGCTGACTCTAAACAACATAGAGAGGCTGTGAAGCACTATGGAGCAGTATAAAAGTGTTATTGCTAATTGTAGAATCCTGAAGGCATCAAATAAAAACAAGAATAATTCTTCTTGAGAAATAAACATTCCAGGTTGGGGTAGCAGATTTGAAGAAAGGGATTAGGAGAGGATAAACTGTTTATTCTGTTCATTAGTTGAGTCAGTTGGTTCACAATTGCTTCAGGTTATTTGATTTTGGCTTAATTTAGTTTGCTAAATTTTCAGCCATGGTTTGTCAACTAAGTTTATGTTTTACTTTGTGAACAAACCACGATGATACTGACCAAAACATAATCAACATATTTCTGTGCACCATGTAATAGACAAACACAAACACAAAGTGTGATAAGAGCTTGTCTCAGGTGTTTCTCAAACTATAATATTCACTGAAGCAAAAACTGTATGTATCTGCTCAAATGGACTCAACAAAACTTATATCAAATAAATGTATTAATCTGTAAGATGCAATAAATCTCTTGGTTAGCTTAGCTGCACTTGACTAACATAAAAACATGTGACATTTATTTATGATTAAAAGAATCAAAAACACATTTGTAAAACATCACTAAGCTGCTCTTCACAAGGCATTGTGTTGGATTAATACAGGTACCACCCTGGGAACCTATTTCAATCTTGGAGCTGACTGGCACTATTTATTTTCGAAACATTTACTGTGTTATTTAATTAGTTTTCTGGGAGACTTCACTGAAATATGTACATGCAGTAGTTGCATAAAATAAAATAATGTGCATTGAAAGGAAGTTTGCACAGACATAACAGAATAACAGAGTTGGAAGGGACCTTGCAGGTCATCGAGTCCAACCCCTTACTCAAGCAGGAGTCATATAACATTTCAGACACATGGCTGTCCAGACTCCTATTAAAAGCCTCTAGTGAGGGAGCACCCACAACTTCTGATGGCCAGCCAATCCACTAGTTTATTGTTCTTACTGTGAGGAAATTAATGTCCTTAGTTATAGATAGCTTCTCTCCTTGTTTAGTTTCCAACCATTGCTTCTGGTGCCTTGGAAAATAGGATGATACCCTCTTCTTTGTGGCAGCCCCTCAAATATACATACGTACGTACGTACGTATGTATATTTACAAAGACCAAAACTGAATGCAATATTCCAAGTATGGTCTTTATCAAGGCTTGTTCACTCAATCAAAATCACCGTTACCTAGGATCTAGTTCCATCTAGATTTTCAGGTTATAACCTAAATAGTGTCATTACTATACCATTCATACCATTCATACCATTCATGTGTTCATCTCCAAGTCCTCATATTGTAAATCACACATGCTGCAATCCTTTTGTGTCTTTTCAGGAGTGAAATTCCATCAGCTTAAATGGCTTGTATTGTCTGGAAGCAAATATTATATAGCTTGGGTGCATCTATTCAAAGAAGTAATATTTTTCCCCATTGCTGATATATTTAGAATTAAGCTACCAGAACAGAAATATTTTGTAGTCCTTTCAGTAGCCCAAGGCTACCTCAATAGATTAGTGTGCTGCATTCATCACATAGTGATACTGCAATTATTTTTATGTTGTAAATACATAACAACTGGTTCCTTTTCTTTTCCAGGGCTTTCCTCCATATTCACAACCACCTTGGCATTTTCCACAGGTGAGTCAATTATTCTTAATGTAGAAATCTGAAGGTGGTTGATTATACAGTAGTTTTATTGTTTATTGGTTTTGGTCTGTTAAAAAAAATACCTTGGGGAGATAGTGGTAGAGATGGAGATGATGATATAAAAGTCCATGAGTGGTACATATTGCCTTAATGGAGAAATGCTTCCTGCATCCAAACCCATGAGACAAAACCTGTTTTGGAAATATTATCTATTATGATGTGCTCACGCATTCTCTTGCAAAATTACAACTAAACCCAGCATAATTCTTACAAAACACTAATCATCACTGTAGGATTCGTCAACCTGAAGTCTTCAAATGTATGGAGTTCAAGTCCAGAATATCTATCTAAGAGAGTATTCTGGGAATTAAAGATCACATATTTGGAATGTGTCCAATGAGTTACAGTTATGAATTGAATAATCATTAGACAGTATTCTCCTTTAGCCATGAAGCTCACTGGCTGAGTTTTAGCCATCATTTTTAATTACACCTGCCTCACAAGATTGCTGTGAAGATAAAAAGGAGATAAATCCTGTGTGCGCCTTGACTCCTAGGCAATAAATGCACCTTTTGTGGAGCTCTTTGACATTAAAATACATTTGACATGGATGAAATTTTTCTCTTCATTTGCCTCTAATGCTTTTTAGCAGAAGATAGCAATTAAATTGTCTTTGTGTGTGTGTGTGTTTGAAACCGGATTTAAGATGAGTTTACAACTAACCATCATCCAAGGAACCAGTATTCTCTAGTCCTTTATTTATGATATAATATAATCCTAGACATATCACCTTAAAGCAAAGTGCACAGGCAAAGAACTGAAAAAAGCAACACTAATTATCCATTGATAATTTAAAAGAGCACAGCTAACCATCTTTCAAGGAACCAGTATGCTCTGTTTATTGATTATTATTATTTATTGATTAAGTAATCCTGGAGACATCACCTTAAGCCAGGGGTCTCCAAAATTGGCTAGCTATGGAATTCTGGGAATTCAAGTCAACAAGTCTTAAAGTTGTCAGGCTTGGCGATCCCTGCCTTAAGGCAAGACACCAATGAAACACGGTTACCATTTAATTATCATGGCAACTTAAAGACCATCTGACCATTGTTTTTATTCTAGATTTTTGGTCCTCCAACCATAACAGTATGGGTCCTATAAGTCCTTTTGAGACTTATTGTTTCCTGTGATAAAGGGTTAAACAAATTCTTTTAGCAACCAAACCAACTCTTCAACAATTCCCATTTTTCATGCCACTAAAATGTAGTGGGTTGGTTTCCTACTGAAATTAAGTGGCAAATAACGATTTGGTGTCTAATTGTTACCAATTATAACAGAGATGGCCTTGGAAGTATTGTAAATATTTATTTTTTTTCCTGTTGCCTGCCTACAATAATTGTATATCCTCACCTCACAATATCAGTACTGATCTAGTTAGAGTAATTAAGGTACCAAACCACTTGTAGCTCAAATTTTTAGTTAAGTTGGTTTGGGCAACCAGATATTTTTATTCCCAAAATAATAAAGCAAAAATCATGAACAGGAGTGAACAGTCCCAAGATTACATGAAGTCTCTCTCTGATAAAATAAGTGGTCCCTACAACTCTTTCTAATATTTCACTGGCAAGCTAATCAATATGATCTGCTAGAAGACATAAATATTTTACTTGTATATCACTACTATTATCAGTCAGTTAGTCCATCAGATTTCTCTTAACCAATCAGGCGAACCTTTCATTGTTACTATGATTGTCAATGTTCTGTTTTTAGAGACAAAATTGCATATGAAGAATATTCTGTATAACATTTCTTAAATAAGCTGAAAATCAACTAGAAACTTATACTACATAATTCTGTTGTTCTATGTTAAGTACTAAAACTTTAAGTGTATATCATAGTTATTATGAAAAACTAAATGGTGAAGAACACCTTTGCTTCTGAATTTTTTATTCTGTTTTTAAGACGTTGATGGCTTTATTGAGTTTTTTTTATTCACATATTCTCCCAATGTGCAAGTAAAAGCAAAGTAATGAAAAACAAACTCTTAACAATCCTAAAAAGCTAATAGAAATTCTCATAGTAAATTTGTCCTTAGTTAAATTTTCCATTTAAAAAAAAAGTCAAACAATTCAGTGAAATAAAGGGAAATGCTTCAATACTTAAAGTTCTGTGATGCAACAGAAGAAAGATTTCAACTAAATACTTCAGCAAATGAATAAACATAATAAAATATACTTTATTACTCCACTGCTGTTTTTCTAACTTTGGTTTCTGGTAATATCTTCAAACATGAACCATCCAGCCATCATTGTGAAATAAACTCTGTTGTCATTGTGATTTTATCATACAATGATGACTCTATAAGGCACTATATATTACAAGTAAGGATCCTGCCAACATATTTTTAAAATGTTCTCAATTCCTCAAGTGCTGATATTTACCAACTGTTGAAAAGAGGGAACAGGAAAATGAGAGAGGAGAGGAGAATGTTAAGTCTGAAATCTTGAAAAAGATCTCACTCTATATTTTCCCCAAAGTATACAGGTTAATAGTTATCATAGCTGCCTTCTAGAGCAAATTCATATGTAGTTCAAATAGTCCCACCCACCATTATCTCCAGGGAATCTAGAACAGCTATGGATAGCACCCCTATGCACACCCACATAATCCCCTATAAAATAATTCTCCCAATGTTGACTTAGTAAGCCCAGGCCACAACATATTGTTAGACAAAGAGGGGTTGAAGATACATGTGCATATGTTTTTACAAAAAAAAAAAAGTTACAAGGGAAAATGAGTTGATCAGGAATATCAGGGAAACAATAATCAATGGAATCTTGATTTTTTTATCCTACCTTTATTATTTATACAAGTAACTCAAAGGCTGATCATACCTAGCACTCTTTCTGCCTCCTATTTTCTCTACAACAAAAACTCTGTAAGGTATGTTAGACTTAAAGAGAAGAGGACTGCCCCCAAATTACCCAGCTGGCTTTCGTGAAATTAGAATTCATGGACTCATAATTTCTAGCCTGGTCCCTTAATCAGTAGACCAAATTGGTTCTTGATTGGTCTTAAATAAGTATACTTGTCTGATAAACATTGAGTTATTATTCCATAGCTATTTAAGGTCTCATCCTGTATTTCCCCAATCCTTCCTGACTTATTTATTAATTTCCTTAGCATATGCCATTTGGACAGCCACCTGTCAGCAATGAAGAAGGGGTAAGTATAACAGTTAAATGCACTAATGTATATATGAGCTATAAGTGAAGAAAAAATGGGGTATAGCTTGAGAAAAGCTACCATGATTTTCAAAGACACCTTGAATGTACCACAGTTGTACACATCACCATATTTAATGTCTGCTACTTCTACGTTTGCTGCACATTGAATTATATTTATTTTATCATAATTATACCCTGAAGTTAAGATCTCTTTAGCATCATTAAGATTAAGAAATGTTCATTTTCTCCCATTTTGTTTTCTCATTTGCATTTTTAGACTCCATATTTTGGATATGGCTACCATGGGTTAGGAAATCAGTCTCCTTATTATTCTGAAGAGATGTTTGAACAAGAGTTTGAGAAACCCAAAGAAAAAGAACCCGCGAAAGAGAATCCAGCATCAGATCCTACAACAAACTCAACAGTTTCCGACACAAATTCAACCATTCCAGCCAGCCATGGAGGGAATGCTACTTTTTCAGGGCTCAGCACGACAAATAATGAGGCCAATTTTCCAGGTCTTTCAAAAAAAATTGTTAGTGGAAACGGAATCCCAATACCTTCTCCTACTGGTCATATGTCAGGACAAAACGACGCAGTCCAGAATGGCTTTGATCAATCAAATTATAGACCTAAGTCTACAAATACCAATGTTTTTCGCAACTTTTTTTCAGGTAGTCAACAATCAAGGGGACACGGTTCAGATATTTATAAACCCAACCCAGATATGGGTAATTCAAGACATGATACTTTAATTTCTAGAGGAAATCCATCAATGCAAGCTGAAAACCCAGAAGAGCCTTGGGTTTATAGAGACAATTTAGTTCATAGAGCTAATCTCCAGAGAATTAACAGTAATCACCCAACAGCAAAAAATAGGCCAAACTCATATGGCCAACAAGAGAAATTCCATTATCCTGGAAATAATCCATCAAGCTGGAGAGCTCATCCTAGCTCTGATCCAGGACCTCAGTGGAATAAGAATCCAGCACATGGACGTCATAAACAACCTAGTTCTCCATCAGAAAGCCATTCTCTGAACAAAGTGGAAGAAAACAGTGATTGGTATCATCCTTCTAGAAAACAACAGTCAAATGATCAATCCCATCCAGAGATTTTTTCGGATACAAGGGGAACTCCATTTGAAAAAGAAGCCCATAAGAATGATTGGGATGAACAGTCATTTATTCATATGGATCATCAGAAGGGACCATTTCCATCTTTACAAAACCAAATGTGGAACCAGAAAAATTTAGAGATAGTAAAAGAAACTCCTCCAGGTTATAATTCAGCATACTCCCCAGGTTCTTTTCACCACAGGGGACATGCTACTTATTCTGATAAGAATTCTTACAGGGAAGAAGCTCCTTCCTTTCATCCCAGATTTTGGGATGACAAAGAGAATTTGCCAACAGTAGAGCCTCTAGGGCAAAGAGAAAGACCATCTTATTCACCCCTTTTGCCTTCAGATCAAATGCACAGGAGCGAATATCATGAAAGCATTCAACAGGAGAATGAATTATATTCCAGGCAAAGTATATGGCCCCATGAAAAACATGTGACTGATCCTGATATACAATACCAAAATCCTCCCTATAATCCAAGTGAGCACCATATAAATCCCAAATATTATACAGACCAACCAGCTAATGAAAGAGGCAATTTGCCATATGAGGAAATTAACAGACGGATTCCAGTTCACGGTTCAGAACATTATGAAAATGTTCCACATCATATAAGCAACACACATGGACAGATAGGTAGGAATCCACCATACCCTCCATATCCTCCACCACAAACTAGTAATCTTTTCCAAGGAAGATCACCTTATGATGAAAGAGATAGATGGGCCCCCAAAGTGGCTGACACATCTGCTCCCAAAGAAACTTCATCTTACTTTAATACGTACTCCTCAAATATCAGAAGAAACCCAACATATACTGAAGATACATGGAGAGCCATACATATCAGTGCACCCTTTTCAAGTAATAATGCTCCTGGAAGGAGAAATTATCCTAATACAGGGGTATATCCAAGAGAACATGAAATCATCACCTCCCAACCTACTATCAACTATTTTTGCTGTACAGGTGAGTCCCCAGGGGCAAATGAAAATATTCTGGCACCTTTGAGAATTGCACCTCAATTCAAGCTAGTTTCATGGGGACAAAAAAATAGCCCAACTTATCCAGAAGGCAGCCATGCCTTGCATGCCAGGCGACCTGCATACCTAGCTGGCATCCAGTCTAACCATTGGAACAATTCTTTGAACTCTAATCACAAAGAAAATCCAGATGACTTTGGGGAAAAAGTAGCAGATCTAGAGATGAGTCCTCCATGCTCCAATTCTCTATTAGGCCAAACAAGTGATCATGATACTATCTATGAAACTGGATTGTTTTCTTCCAAGGGTATACTTTGCTCTAAAAATAGCATCAGAGGGGATGGACATACTGTTCTTGCTCATATCGTGGAGGTAAATCAGCCCAAGAGAGAGTTTGAAAGGGCAACTGTAAGGTTTCCACAACCACAAGGCATAAGAAATGAAGCGGTTAGTGAAATTGATAGGAAGGAACACCGTGCAACCCAAGGGTTTGGGTGGACACCATGCTTTGGAAGTTGGTTAAAACAGCATATATCTAGTACTGGAGACCCATTAGTGGATCAACCTTCTGATGTCTTTTATTTAGAGAATTCAATGCATGCTGGGAAACCTATCATGCTGCCTGAACCCCAGCCAATGTCTAGCACAGTCCCATCTCAAGATGGAGGAGAAGATCAATTAAAACTCACTTCTCCAGGAGAACAGGTGGGACAACCAAATGAAGGAACAATAGATTGTTTAGTCCTCCAAAATGAGTGATTCATTAAAAAGAACCTGCTTTTCAGAATCTGCAAAAGCAGAATGTCCTGAGTGCAGATGTAGGTAAATATAATGCAGACATCTGTGCTGCTCCAAAATAGACCTGACCTTTATCAGCTGAAATCTATATATTATATTTCTCCAATCTGGAGCTATCCAGATTTATCTGAGTTGCAGGTCTAAAAGCAATAATGGCTGAGATTATTACAATTGTAGCTCAACAATTTAAGCCAATCTTAAGCCAAACCTATGCCAGTCTTGAGGAAATTGGGTTGGGGTAGGGAGTATAGTAGAGAGTTAACCAAAGAGACAACTTTCTATCTGACTATTTTATTTTTTAAAGTGTTATCTTGGTAGCTTCTTTTTCTTTTGCCTCTCTTCTCGCAAATGGATAAAATCTATCCATAACATGTCCTGCTCTTCCTGGTGTCAATGTCCTGTATATGTTTTGTGGTATTTTTCCTTTACAATTATCGCAAATGGAAAACTAAATAAATATGTCTGCAGCAGTATGTCTGTATCTCACCTTAAATTCAAAGGTAATTGTTTGATTAATTAAAAAGTCTTTTCCTGAGGCTTTTGGCCTCAGTTTGTCTATAAAGAAAAATATTTTCATCAACCGCAGCACATCAATAACATGTTGTACTCTTCTTTGCTAGGGCGCAAATGACTAGGTTAAAATAAATGCACTTTCACTCTTTTTCCGAAGCTCTTTGACATTAAAATGCATTCATTATTGGCAGAATTTTTCCTTTCATATGCCTGTGCTGTTTTAACAGAAGATGGCAATTAAATTGTCACCTTTTTTTTAGTTTTTGTTCAAAACCAGCAGGATTGAAGATGAATTTGCAGGGACACGGCTAACCATCTTCCAAGGAACCAGTATTCTCTATTTCATTATTGATGATATAATATAATCCTAAATACATCACCTTAAAGCAGGGGTGTGAAATGCATGTCGTCATGGCAGTGTCACATGACATATCGAGACTCCTCCCCCTCGTTAAACCGGGCATGGCCATGGCCAGCGGGTGACCCATCTGGCCGGTGGGCCAGGAGTTTGACAGCCCTGCCTTAAAGCGAAGAGTCGGAAAAAATGCAACATTGATTACCCATTGATGATCCTTCCTACCAGTAAGAAGACAATTAAAGAGTATTTAAAACATAAATACTCTCTTCTTGAATTCTGTTTCTTTTCACATACATGTAAAGTGGCTAAAATCTGGCACACAGAGTTGTTGTCAATAGCATAGGCCTAAGGATGACAGATGACATGGTGGCTATTTAATAAGAATGTAGCATGAAGTACTGACCTCCTATTGTCATATTTGGGCACATTCCTGTGTTAAAGCCTTATCACAAAGAAGACCACAGACAGCAGAATGTATATTAAATATTTTGATGACCACTGGATGGCAATAAGGAGCACAGTAATCACCATCTAGTGGTAGTCTTATTGTTTGCAGTCCAGCTATAATATGGTACAGGTAGTCCTCGACTTATGACAATTGAGCTCAAAATTTCAGTTGCTAGGTGAGAGAGTTAAGTTAATTTTGCCCCATTTTACAACCTTTCTTGTCACAGTTGTTACGTAAACACTGCAGTTATTAA
The DNA here is from genome assembly GCF_009769535.1 of Thamnophis elegans. Lineage (NCBI taxonomy): Eukaryota > Metazoa > Chordata > Lepidosauria > Squamata > Natricidae > Thamnophis > Thamnophis elegans. The sequence continues at coordinate 51,755,447 of NC_045543.1, read as the reverse complement.
GTTAGTAACACTGTTGTTAAGTGAATCTGGCTTCCCCCACTGGCTTTGCTTGTCAGAAGGTCCCAAAAGGTCACCACATGTTCCCAGGACACCCAACCGTCATAAATATGAACAAGCATCTAAATTTTGATCTCCTGACCATGAAGATGCTGCAATGGTTGAAAGTGTGAAAAATGGTCATAAGTCACTTTTTTCAATGCCTTTGTCACTAAATGAACTGTTATAAGTTGAGGAATACCTGTATTGCACCAAATAAACATATGGTTTTGATAAAATAAATAAAAGGGGGATTCTTAATTGAAAAATTAATCAAAGAAGAAAGGAGTTCATTGCTGTCTAATTTTAAAAAACTCTTAACATCAACCTAAGTTTGCTTAGAAGAAAGTCACACTCAGTCCAACAATATTGAATTTCAAGTTATTGAACACATCTGGCTTTTCAACCAAAAGTATGCATGGTCTTTTGTGAAGCAGGATTTGAAAGACAAATGCCAGCTTCTTGGATTGAGCTCAGGTGCCTAGCAGGCAAAAGATTTATTTGTTTGTTTTATTTGTTTTAGTTTGTCAAACATGTACGAGATAACAGGTATCAGTATAAACATGGACATGAACACAGGAAATGGGTACGAATAAATGGGGACAGTAGGACAGGGACGTTAGGCACGCTGGTGCTCTTAGGCACGCGCCCTTACAGACCTCTTAGGAATGGGGTGAGGTCCACAGTAGACACTTTAAGGTTAAAGTTATGGCGGCTTGAGGCTGTAACAATGGAGTCAGATAAAACATTCCAGGCATTGACTACTCTGCTGCTGAAGTTATATTTTCGGTAATCGAGTTCGGAGAGATTTACCTTGAGTTTGTATCTATTGTTTGCCCGTGTATTATTGCAGTTGAAGCTGAAGTAGTCATTGACAGGTAGGACATTGTAACAGACAATTTCAGGGGTGAAATTCAGCAGATTCTGACAGGTTCTGGAGAACTGGTAGCGGAAATTTTGAATAGTTCAGAGAACCAGCAAATACCACCTCTGGCTGGCTGGCAAATACCACCTCTGCTGGCCCCAGAGTGGGGCGGGAATGGAGATTTTGCAACATCCTTCCCCTTCCACACCCACCAAACCACACCCACAGAATCAGTAGTAAAATTTTTGAATTTTACCACTGGCATAATTTTGTGTACTACGCTTAGGTCAGACTGTATAGATAGCTATATAAAGATAGCCATGTCCTGGCCAACATTCTCTGGAGATGAGCTTCCCCATCCTGCACTAGCTAGGACTTCCGATCACTGTTCAAAGGCTTCCCTCCATTAAGCATTTTCTTCATCTTTACAAAAAAGACCTCAATTACATCTGCTAAATTTCTGCAACCTTTGCTAAAGCCAGTGTGAGGGTTCCAATTCTACATGGGAAAAAAAGAGGCTATTCCCAGCATCAGAGCCTTCAGCAAATATTGCCTTACTAAAAAAAATTATCTAACTCATAAAAACGCTAGATTAATAGTCTGAGAAATAAGAGCTGAGCTTTTAGCTCCTCCACAAAAACATACCCTGGGTTAGAAATCAATTCCAACATTCCTTCCCATGACAAGGATCATTTGCAGTATTTGACCTCTGGGTTATCAAGAAATGTAAGTGCCAGTCCACATAAATGTTAGAGCATCCAAGCATCACTGGGGGGAAAAACCCAGGGCAACATCCATGTGTAGAATGAGGACTGAAGATATGCAAGGGGGGCTTGGTTGACTCAGTTCTCTCTAATTGCATTTTATAGGAGATGCTAAACAGGCAATAAAATTGTTTCCCCCCTGGGATTGCTTAAATCTTTCTCTTTATAATGAGAGTCATTTCACTGGTTATTGTAAGATATTGGCACACAAATGGTTCTCACTGGCTGCCATCAAAATAAAAAGCAATTAGTTAGTCTCGAACAGGGAGATGGCTTTAAAACATATGCCCCCAGGATGCAATTATTGGTCATAATTGCTTAAGACAAAGCCAACTGGATCAGATTAAGGGAGAAATGTGGAGCTCTCAAAAAGTGTGGAACTATGACGGCCATAACCATCTCTGATTAGTGGCCAATCTGGTTAGGGATTATGGAGATTACTAATATGAAATTCTGGGAAATAGCAGGTTGAATATTTGTCACTCATTCAGCATCTTTCATCTGCCAATCCTAACGTCTTTGAAGATCACGAATTTGGAGCCATCTATAGCAAGTATAGATATATAGCAAATAAGGGATGCAGTGGCTCAGTGGCTAAGATGCTGAGCTTGTCGATCAGAAAGGTCGGCAGTTCGGTGGTTTGAATCCCTAGTGCCGCCTAATGGAGGGAGCTCCCATTACTTTTCCCAGCTTCTGTTAACCTAGCAATTCGAAAGCATGTAAAAATGCAAGTAGAAAAATAGGGACCACCTTTGATGGGAAGGTAACAGCATTCAATGCACCTTCAGCATTTAGTCATGCCAGCCACATGACCATGGAGATGTCTTCAGACAGCTCTGGCTCTTCAGCTTGAAACAGAGATGAGCCCCATTCCCTAGAGTCAGGAATGACTAGCACACATGTGTGAGGGGAACCTTTACCTTACAGCAAGTATCAGAATTTTGATGATGGTGAATAGGAATTTCACAAGCAGAAAATGTGAATACTATCAGGTTCCATTTAGCTGCTGCAGATGAGAGATGAAATAACAGTTTTAGAACACTTTGATTAGAGCCTCCAATACCTCACTTTTCTGAATAATATTTTGCAAACCACAATGATAATCAACAAACATTTCTCTTATTTTGTTTTGTGCACTGCTGAAAAAAATTGGCTGCCTGACTGTGGATGCTTGTCAGTGACCGGCAATCTACACTTTGCTTGTCCTTAACCAATTAGCAATTTTTAGCTAATGATGTTTGAAAACTGAAGCAGAACATTTGATTACAAAGGTCAGCACTGCCACTCTTTCAGGGAGATCCTTGGATGATGAGAAAAAGGATGCCAAATTTGCAGTGTTATTAGGATCTGTATATTAAAAATACATAAATAAGAAATCAAAGAAGTTTATACAATGCTGATACTGTATCCACAAAGCTCCAAAGATGGAGCTGGAAGGCACTAGTTAGTAGTTGTTTTTCTTCCTCCTGTAGAAAGTTAGCACCCACCCTCTGCTAGAAGAATGAAACATTTTAGGAAATATTAAAAAGGCAGAATATTATATTTCCCTGAAGGAGGAATGGAGGAACATGCTCTTAGAGACATAAAGCAGCCCCCCCCCACCATTCTTAACAGCCCTCAGAAGATGTCAGCACTTAAGAGATAAAGAACTTATTGAAAGAAGCCAAGTATTTAGGTAGCTCTATTGATAGGCAGAGCAAAAACTGCAGCCAGAAATCCATTCAAGACAGGATATTTTGAAATTCCCTGCAGCAAGTCCTGAATAAAGGTAGGATTAGCCTTCAACTACAATAGGAATTGCCCAACATCCTTTCAGTTGCATCATCCCCAGCAAACTTTAACCAAACTTAGCTCAGACAAACACCTAGCTTTGCATTTCCTCTTTTGCCTATAGAGCCAGCTGTGATCCCTAAATAATCTCTACATGGCCCCATGGGAGTCTGACAACAGCCAATAGAATATATATGCTTGCACAGGAACAGGAAGCTCAAATGCAAAGCCCAAGAAAAGGTATAACCCCACCACCACTACCACTCTCAACTCCATGTGGTCAGCTGCCCAGAACTACCCATGTGGTTCTACTTCATCATTAAACCTTCTTTTTAGTCAGCCTCCATGTTCCCAGTGTCTTTCTCCCAGCTTGGAGCTAAACCAGATGGATATTTCTTCCCACACTCCTTTGCTGGTACCAGTTGATATGGGTAGGGGGGAGAGGTCCAGTCCTGGATCCCTGTTATGTGGAGTGGTCCTGAGTCTCTCTCCTCTCTTAATTAACATCTGTATGAAGCCATTGACTGCGTTCAACTATGTCAACTACATCCTATAATATATATTGATACCCCCTTTAAGTGTAAATAGGAAAATCATCATTCGAGAACTCAGAGAACCATCATAGTCAGTTTTGGTACAAAACTGACTATGTTTTGGTACAATGCAACCTATCATGTTTAGTTACAGTCAGTATTGTCAAAGCAGCTATGCAGAAGCAAGCCAGCAAGACACATCTTGAGAAGGTGGCTGACTCTGTCATCAGTCATTCTTCCACTGTGTGTGTACCAAAGATTCAAGAATCTTCATCTTCCTTAGGCATCTTTGTTTAAGACTCCAAAAAACTGACAAAGGCCATGGAAGTGATGTCTTCAAAAGTCAGCCTCTTTTATTTCATTCTATTTTCTATTGAGGGAATGGAGCATAATCTTCTCTGTACATTACACTTCTGTACTGTAATCTTTTGTCCCAAACATCTGAAAAATGGATAATCACCAAATGCATAGAATCGCACCCTTAAAACCTAGGATGGAAGTTAAAGGTAAAGGTTCCCCTCACATGTATGTGCTAGTCATTCCCGACTCTGGGGGTTGGTGCTATATCTCCATTTCAAAGCTGGAGAGGCAGAGCTGTCCGAAGACGTCTCTGTGGTCATGTGATCAGCATGACTAAATGCCGAATGTGCATGGAACGTTGTTACCTTCCCACCAAAAATGGTTCTTATTATTCTACTTGCATTTTTGCATGCTTTGAAACTGCTAGTCCCAGAAACTGGAACAAGTAACGGAAGCTCACTCTATTACGTGGCACTAGGAATTCGAACTGCCACCTTCTGATCAACAAGCTCAGCATCTTAGCCACTGAGCTACCAATCTTGAATTCAAGATTATCTTCCTTCAGACATATCTAAAACTTTCTGAAATCATTGTTACACGTCTTGCATCTTTATTCCATTCTTCCATAACCTGGACCAGTAAGAAACTTTTAGAAAACGTCCGCAAAACACAGTATCTTGGTTTTAATAGTTTTCTATCTCTGACTTTTTTCTTCTTCTACTATATAGTTTGCAATTTGCCATAATATTCTAAAACTGAGTTTAGCTAGATTCATACAGTTCATCCATACAGTTAACTGGATTCAAATGATGCAGGCTTATCATATTCAGTTGTTATTTATACCACATGCCTTTCATCTATATTATTTTCCCCGCAATTCATAATTAGTAAAAGACTTAATTTTTTTTTTAAATGAGGACATTTAATAAATAAATGTCAATTTCAACTTATGTTTGCAACAAGAAACAAAGGAGTCACTTAAAATCAGATTTAGGGAAGTTTTGTGGAGGAAAACCAGAGTATGCTTGATTATATTTTGTGGAAAAGAGTGTGTACCCAAATAACAAATACATCTTCTAAGATACACTCTAATGAGAAAAAGTAGCATTCCTGCAACATTACCTTTGAGACCTCAAGTGTATTAACATTCATTTGTTTCATATTTTAAATAAATATGAAAAGCCAAGGCAGGCTTCCTGCCTTAAGTTCCCATTAAATGCTAACATTAAATAGATGAATTGCTTCTACCTTTTAGGATCTATTAAAGGAACAAGCAGTCAAGACATATGCCATAAACTAGCACTTGGTAGAGTAACTCTTGTTAGGTAAGCTCCCCATTGGGAGAGCGAGTGCGTTCAGAGAAGCATTGTGAGAGTTGTGTTGGAGAACACACAAACCAGCATACAGAGACACTGCAGTTTAAATAGGCTTTTAGTTTCGTGGAAATAGAGGTATCAGAGTCCATCAAAAAGTCCAAGTCATACATGGATAATTCAGTCAGTCATCAATGACTTTCAGTAAAGGAGAACTGGTAACGGAAATTTTGGAGAACCAGCAAATACCACCTCTGGCTGGCTCCAGAGTGGGGTGGGAATGGGGATTTTGAAAAATCCTTCCCCCAGGAGTGGGGTGTGAATGGAGCAGAGGTGGGTTGCTGCCAGTTCGGCCTGGATCGGGCAAACCAGTAGTAGCAGCAGCAGCAGCAGGAAGCTCCGCATTCTCTGCTTGTGCAGAAGGGGTGTGAGCACACCCAGGATCGCACCCAAACCAGTACTACAAAAATTAGCAACCCACTTCTGGAATGGAGGTTTTGTAATATCTTTCCCCCAGGAATGGGGTGGGAATGGAGATTTTGCAGTATCCTTCCCCTGCCACATCCAAGAAGCCACACCCACAGAACCGGTAGTAAATCTGAATTTTACCACTGGTCCTAACACATAACAAGCTTTACATATCTTTAAAATAGATGTAATAAAAACAGAATTTTGTAAAATGCTAATGTTAATACTGTTCAGAGTTTGGGAATGGTTATTAATTTTAAATATCTCGCGAGCCTGAAAGGGGTATTTCATTTATGGGTAGGGCTCATTAACCCATTTGATCTTCTAAAACTCTAACCCACAGATGTCAAACTTGCGGCGTCACATTGCCATCATGTGATGTATCACAACACATTCCCCCTTTGTGGAGCTGGGGTGGGTGTGGCCTGCGTGTGATACATCCGACCTTGGGCTGCCAGTTTGACATCCCTGCTTGATTGCAGGAAGCCCTTGATCCAGAGGTGGGTTGCTGCTGGTTCAGCCCAGACTGGACGAACCAGTAGTAGCGATGGCAGGAGGCTCCACCCACCCACCTGGATGTTTCTGCACACAGGCAGAAGCAGCACGCAAGCACACGAGCAAGTGCACCTGAACCAATAATAAAAAAAATAGCAACCCATCTCTGCCTTGATCATATGTTGTCATAAAAATGACCTATTTTGAGAAACCATAGCATTGGAGCTTTAGCAAGGAGGATCTTTCCCATATTTGTATTTGTCTGCCATATCCAAAAAAACAAAGACCTTTTGGAAAATCAAGCCGTAATGTTAGCCAGTGGGCAGTAATATAGGTCACCCAATTTCTCTATTGCTCAGGCCAATTTCCCTCTTTAGTACTTTAGCTAAATGTGGGCCCACTTTAAACTTAGTCTTTAAAGATTCAGACTGAACATTTTTTCAGAGGAGCAAAAAACGAACAAAATCCCAACTGAGCTCAAAACAATTTTTTTAACTCCCTTAACCAGACATAACTGGAATACACAGTTGAATATCCTTTGCAAGGATATTCCATTTGCTGGAATACCCTTGCAAAGTGAGTCTCTTGGTTTCAGCATAATTGAACTCAAGTATTTCTCAGGATATTTAGCGCATGGGTGTTAAACTTGGCAGGTCATGTTGCTGTCATGTGACATTCTGTGATGTTTTTCCTCTTTGCGGAGCTGGGGTGGGCATGGCCTACATGTGACACATCCAGCCCATGGGCTGTCAGTTTGACACCCCTGATTAGTGGATGAGTCACCCAGAGCTCATTTTTATCTAGCTGATGTTTGTGATAGAAGCACGACATCATTTGTCTACAGTAAAATTCCAAAGTGCTTCTTGGCTAACCTGGGAGGATGATGCAATGGGTTGCTTACTTACTCACAGTTTGTGATATATAGATACTTCCAAAATCCACCAGATGGTGCTAAGATGTACCAGGTGGTGCTTTAATGACAAATACACTGTTTTCTCAACATCTTCTGTCAGTTTAATTTCCTGGTATTCTTTCTTCACCAGATCTTCTCTAAAGTGAGCTAATTACCTTGATTGCTGTTATTTATTTTCTTAGAGCAAAATGCTCATGAGAAGGGCCCTAGCTTTGCAGAGGAAACAAGTTCAGCAACTCGGAGGGAACAATTCCAGACCACAGAATTATTGTTTTCCAACGGTGCTGAAGTGGGATGCGGTGGCTCAGTGGCTAAGATGCTGAGCTTGTCCATCAGAAAGGTCGGCAGTTTGGCAATTCAAATCCCTAGCGCCACGTAACGGAGTGAGCTTCCTTTACTTGTTCCAGCTTCTCCCAACTTAGCAATTCAAAAGTACGTAAAAATGCATGTAGAAAAATAGGAACCACCTTAAGTGGGAAGGTAACAGTGTTCCATGCACCTTCGACATTTAGTCATGCTGGCCACATGACCGAGGAGATGTCTTTGGACAGCGCTGGCTCTTCTGCTTTGAAAAGGAAATGAGTGAGGAACGTCTAGCACATATGTGTGAGGGGAACCTTTACCTTTATCTTAATGGTGCTGAAAATTAAGGTTTGGGATGGGCCTAAGCAAAGTGTGGCACTTATTGGCTTTGTTTTGCTTCCAAGGAAATTAGTTTACAAAGTTGTGCTAAATATTCCCTTACTTCTGGTTTGGAGTAGAAGCTAAAAGTTTTGTAAGATTTTAATTGTTTAAAATTGTGTAAAAGTTTTTATCTTTATCAGTCTTTTTTTCCCCTTCCCTTTACTACTGTTGGTGCCACTATTTCTTCAGAGGGATTGCATATGCCTCACTATGATTTCAATGCTGCATGGCAAGCAGTTGAAGATTAAAAAAAAGTTCATGTGAATGCAAATGAGAATGAAGACAATGTCAATAAAAGAGTGATTTTTCCATATGGAATGGATGCTTAGAGCATTGCAAAGTACATTCTCATGCAGACAACTGACACATTTGTTCAGATTTCTTGATTCAGCAAGTAAACTACTTGTAATGGATTTTAAATGGCTGCTACACAATGGTACCTGCTAAAATCAAACCCAGAGGGCATCTTCAACCACTTGTCAGAGCTGAAGAAGCTTCTTGGATGAGAAGCGAAATGTCTTCAAAGAAAACCCAGAAAGTCCAGTTGCCTCTTGAAAATGCACCTTTGGGACAGCCACGACCTGGATGACTGAGAATCTCCATAGACATGAGAATATAGGACAATCTCTAGGGTACTTTCAGCACCTTCTTCTCTAACCAAATTTTAGGTGTGTCCAAATCACACTCTTGATTTTCTTGAATTTGGAGGGCTTCCCCCCCCATCATGGATGCTTTCTTCCATCTTCAATTTACAGTAAAAGGAGAAAATCTAAAATGATGAATGAAAAATAACATGAATGCTGCACAGAATTTAAACAAATGCTGCAAATGTCAACGTCCAAGAAAAATAATAAATGAAAACAAGTTTATCAATGATGTGACAATGTTGAAAAATGATAAAGGTGCAGAAGTGAATGAAAACAAACAAAAACCATCAGTGCTCTGAGGATGTTATACATCTTGTAAAGTTGCAGGTGTTGATGGTATAATTGCAAAAATGTTAAAACATGGATATCTGTTTGTGCATAACTTGTTTAATATGTGCCAGGATATCACCTGTATCTGACAATTGGAAGAAACTTGCTGTTGGTCCTTTATATAAAAGAAAAGGTAGAAAGAGTAAAAACAAAAACTATAAAAGATAATTTGTTGAGGGTGCCTGGAAAGTTGTTTGAAAGGATATAAAAATAAAAAATGGGCAATATTTGCAAAGTCTAGCACAGTTACATGTTAGGTTACATGCACTTTTGCTTTTTCGCAATTCATTGAAAATGTATGAATGTGAGAAAGTTTATTGTACATCTATTGCTTTAGAGAAAGTATATGATAAAATGAAAAGGGTTAAAATGTGGAGTGTCTTATCTGAATAGGGAGCTGAAGTTTGGATGCTGAATGGGATAAGATCATAATATGCTTGAAGTAAAGGATGAGTGAGAATAAACAGAATGCTTAACAAATAGGTCAACACTGGTTAAGTATGTACATATTGCTAAAAATACAAGGATGTTACAGTGATGTTGGAGTGGTATTGGAATGGGCAAATGAATATGTGTCTACTCTTGTATGTAAGAGAGGACATGTTGTTGGCTGAGAATCCAAATTATTTATAACAAGGGTTAAACCTTAGAATCCAATGAGGATTTTTTTTTAAAATTGAAGCATCAAAGAGAGAGATAGTGGTGTGTGATGGTGAAAATGGAGTCAATGGTCACAAATTATACAAAAATGATGGATGAAACTGTATAACCTAGGAGAATACTTACTAAAATGGGAAAACAGATGAGAAAACTAAAATAGGCAACTGCTGATAGAAAGGCAATGGATGGTCTATTGCAAGAAATAAATGTTTCTTGGCACTAAAAAATGTATAGCATAAGAAAATGTTTAATGCTGCTGTTAATACAAGTAACCCTCACCTTACAATGGCAACTGTGATTGGAATTGTCATCACTAAGTGACAAAGCTAAAAAACATTGTGTCATGTGACTATGTCACTTAATAGTGGCAGTTCCAGCAGTTCTAGTTGCTGTGATTCAGCCAGGATCACACAGATCATTAAGCAGAGACTTCACACGACAGCAACTTCCAACTTCCTGCTGCCTTCCCCATTAACATTGCTTGCGAGAAGCCAGCAGGAATGTTAGAAATTACAATCAGATAACCATGGGGATGCTGCAACAATCAGAACCAATCATAAATCTCCCTCGTTCAATACTATCATAACTTCAAAAAAATAACTGAACAAATGGACATATCCTGAAGACTACCTGTACTATATTTGAAAGTGAGATTTGGTTATACCAGGAAAAAAAAACAATAGTTGAATATAATGTGCACTTAAGAAGGGATGTACATGGTAAAACAAAAAGAGATAAGATTAAAAAAAAGATGGTGAATTAATGTGGATTGAATTCACAAGTAAATGACCAGTTGAAAAGAATGTTGTTAATACTGGTGGGTCATAACAAAAAAAGAATTGCAAAATAAATATATGACGAATGAATGTGTTGAGAGAAAGGGGAAGATTGAGGAACATAATGTAAGACTGGGGGAATCTGATGGGGTCCTTGGAAAGAAAGATGTTAAGGAAAAAGAATAAAAGTGGGTGGGCCAAACAAGCCACTGTACCAGTATGCTGTCAGCTGCTCCCGGCTACTACCAGTACAGCCATACTGTACTGTACCCGGAGGAACCCACCACTGCACTCAACCTCTATCACCTTACGGAACAGATGCAAACTAGCTGGGGAACTCTGGGAGTTGAAGTTCCTGCATTTTAAAGTTGCTAAGGATGAGAAACACTGGGCTAGATAGAAATTTCAAATTGCTGCTCTCCTCCTTACCGTAGCCATTACTGCTTGGGGTGCCTGAGGGCAACTATCTATACAGCAGAACAAGAAATCAGGTTTTCTTAGAGGCAATTGCTGTTACCATATTGATTTAAAATGGATCTGTGATTTAAATTAGCCAGACAAGTCAATGTCCTTAAATATATGCCTTCAAAACCACAGTTAAAATTACCATATATGCATATTCACTACTGAGCTTTAATTTTGAAGCAATAGAGAATATCTTTTAAAAAACCACTATAAGGTATAGGTATTTATTTGTTTGTTTGTTTGTTTGTTTGTTTGTTTGTTTATTTATTTATTTAATTTGTATGCCGCCCACTCTCAAAGAGTCTCAGGGCGGCTTACAAGTAAAAAAAGGAAAAGGGAAGGACATACAAAAACAAGACAACATTAAAAGATCCACAACATTCACAACTTAGGATGGGGCTGGACAAAGTCAACAGCCCCAGGCCTGCCGGAACAGCCAGGTCTTGGTTGCTTTGCAGAAGGCCAGAAGGGTAGTAAGGGTCCGGATCTCCATGGGGAGATTGTTCCATAGGGCCGGAGCAGCAACAGAGAAGGCCCTCCCCCAGGGAGTCACCAGCCAACATTAACTGGCAGATGGAATCCGGAGGAGGCCTAATCTGTGCGATCTTATAGGCCTCAGGAAGGTAATTGGCAGGAGGTGGTCTCTCAAGTAGCCAGGTCCAATACCATGTAGGGCTTTAAAAGTAACGACTAGCACTTTGAAGCGTGTCCGGAGACCAATGGGAAGCCAGTGCAGCTCGCGGAAGATAGGTGTAAGGTGGGTGTACCTATGTACACCCACTATCGCTCATGCGGCTGCATTCTAGACTAACTGGATTCTTCGAACACTCTTCAAGGGCAGCCCCATGTAGAGCGCATTACAGTAATCCAGTCTTGAGGTGACGAGGGCGTGAGTGACCATCCAAAGGGGCTTCCGGTCCAGATAGATGCAGCTTGTTCATTCCCATCCAGACCCTAACAGCCTCCAAGCACTGGCACATCACTTCTACCGCTTCACTGAGTTGGCACGGGGCGGACAGATACAGTTGCATGTCATCCGCATATTGGTGGTATTTAATCCCGTGCCGTCGTATGATCTCACCCAGCGGCTTCATGTAGATGTTAAATAGGAGGAGGGACAGGACCGAACCCTGCAGCACCCCATAATTGAGGGGCCTAGGGGTTGATCTCTGCCCTCCGACCAACACCGACTGCGACCTGTCTGAGAGGAAGGAGGAGAACCACCGATGAATGGTGCCTCCCACTCCAACCACTCGCAACCGTCGCAGAAGGATACCATGGTCGATGGTATCGAAGGCCGCTGAGAGGTCAAGAAGCACAAAGATAGAGGAGTGACCCCTATCCCTGGCTCACCGGAGATCATCGATCAGCGCGACCAAAGCAGTTTCCGTGCTGTAACCAGGCCTGAAACCCGACTGCCGCCAGCTGGAGACTGCTGTCCGCGGGGGGGGGCTCAGCGGCTCAGCGATGCCTCGCAAAACGAACACAGGGCCGCAGCGATCTGAATCCGGAGTTGAATTTGTCATCAGCTGGAAACTACCATCCGTGGGGAGGGGGAGCGTCGCCCAAAAGCTGCTCGGCACCGCTCGACACCCCCGGACCGTCCAGAGCCGTTCAGGCAGCGTTTCTCTAGGTAATCGATCCTCTGGGACCCTCTTACTTTCTTCTCACCTAGACTTCACTTTTTAGCAGGTCTGGCTATGGCAGAGGCTCAATTCTTGGCAGATTCGTCTCTCTTCTAGCCTGAGCGACAAGCTCAGGCAGCCTTCTCTTCATGTTTAAGCTTCATTATCCATCCATCCAGAAGTTCAGCAGAAACCCATCCGGTTTCCTAGTTCCCCAACAAGCCAGCAACTTTTTGCCTCCGGGTGCCTGTTGCTGCACGGCGCTTCAGAGGACAACGTCCACTTTCCCAGCTTTGTCCCTATAATAGCCTGTGCCAACAGCAGAGAAGTGATGCTGCTAAGCTCCCGATTTCAAATTACAACTCAGATACGCATTTGTGGGCTGAATTAAGCCATGAAATAGCTTTACCAATCAGAAGAAGACGGTGGGGGGAGAGGCAGGGAGGAATCTCACGTAAAGAAAATCCTACACACTTAATCCCTGGCAATCTCCAACCCCAATCCCTGATTTGGGAAATCAAAACATTCAATATCAGTTCAATGAAATCAAATATATTTTACCCTGTTCGTTTGGTTAAATGATTGCATTGTTTGTATGCATCTGGGAAATCACTGTGAATAAGGAGCAGCATACTGAGTTAAAGAAAAGGGTTAAAGAAAAAGGCTTACTATTGAAACAAAGAAAGGAGTATTGGCTGATTAAAAGACAGACGTGGCCAAGAGTCATTGATAATTGACATTTCTAATTATCATTGATTTGTTGTAAAGCAAAATCTATATTACAAAAAAGGGGGATCAATTTAATTAAGTGACTGAATCTCAGAAGGATGGTGGATGTTTAACTGAGCATCTGCTTTTCTGATTCACATTTGGTACAATGCTTGGTACGATGTGATTTTTTTAAAAAAGACTTTTAAAAAGACTTTTAAAGATTTTTTTAAAAGTTAAGTATATAATTACTGGAGGAATAGATGATAAGGAAATTTGGCCTTTTCAAGAATCTTCCCAATGTCTTGTCTGATACATACATGTTTCTAAAAATAGTATTAATCATAAGTTTCTAAAACTAACATTAAACATCAAGAATAGCATTGTAATTCTAAAAATAGCAGTAAGTCCAGCAAGGTATGTAAAATAATATAAGAGAAATGGGCCAGAGCAGCCAGTTGGGACCAGTTAGGGTGAACCGGTAGCACTGACGATCAGTTGGCCCTGCCCACCCAGCCCCACCCTATCCTGTCCTTTATATCCTGCTTTCTAGCTCATCTCAATCGCATGGCACAGCTGATTTCTCCCCACCACCACCCCGATGTTCTATTTACCATTGCTGACTTGGAAGATAAGCAACTGAGCTTCTAAATGGTCCATTTTCAGCACTGTGCACAATCGATTTAGGTGCACACATGCACAAAGCGCATGTTTATGTGTGAAGAGCTTGCTCACCGAACTGGTTGTTAACCCAGCAGCATCCCACCACCTGGCCAGAGCTGTATAATATTCTAAATTAGATTAAAATAGGATTGAGGAATTTTCAACTGAGAAGGTGGCCACACCTGGATGACTTGATGAGATCTGGAACCTAAGCAGATTTGAGGAATTAATAACTGGATGGGAAGCCACCAATAAAGCCCAGAATAGATGGGAAACTCAGGAACTATCCTGGTAGAAGGCAATAACAAAGTATTTCCAAACTGCTGCCAACAAACTCAATTTACCTTCATTGTAGCCTTACTGATTCATTACTGTATATTGTTGGGAGCCCAGCATTGTCTTAGCAGGCAAGTGAACCAGGCCATCATGTTAAGTGATAGTATCATTCATTTGTTTGGGCATAATACCTTATTTCAATAGACAAATTGTGTTTGGTTAACCTCATTTAAGATGTTACACAAGCACAACTAGATTGTATCTCTGGGCATTCCTACATATTGCCATCTCAGTCCTTACCTGGGTTGAACAACAACATCTCTGGAAGTATGGAAAAAAAGGAAGCCTATTAATTTGCAGATGAATATGAATCTCCTACTTTGCCGGGCAACTTTGCAAGGTTAGGGTTCAAGCAGGAAAGGCAAAGATGTTCTCTGTGAGTTTCGGTGTTCTAGACGAGGATAGCAATTTTCATTCATTCTCAGAAATGTGGAACAAGGACAATTTTACATTTTCAAACCACTGATGCTTAGAATTCAGTAAGGTCTGCCTGATGGAACTGATCTAATACTATTATTATGTAAACACTATTAGTATAGGCAAGAAGATAATTTGTCATCCTGGCATGAGCAACAACATCACTGAACAATTCTTTACTTTGGTGAAAAGAGGCATCAGTGTCTAACACAGAAATCTCATAATTCTGTTCCTCTCATTACCTCACAGATTTGTTTCTCTAAGGGGAGAAAAATGATCACGGAGTCCAGGCCATGTTACATAGATCAGTGGCCCCAAACTTTTGGGGACCAGGGACCAGTTTTGTGGAGAAAGGTTTATCTGCGGACAGGAGGGGGCATGGTTTTGTGCAGTGGTGAAATTCAAAACATTTACTACCTGTTCTGTGGGCGTGGCTTGGCGGGCTTGGCAGGGGAAGGATACTGCAAAATCTCCATTCCCATTCCACTCCAGGGGAAGGATATTTCAAACTCCCCATTCCCATCTCACTCTGTGGCCAGCCAGAGATGGTATTTGCCAGTTCTCTGAACTACTCAAAATTTCCACTACCGGTTCTCCAGAACCAGTCAGAACCTGCTGGATTTCACCCCTGGTTTTATGTGCTGCCTGCATCCTGCAGATGGGACTTCACTTGTTTGCATGGACCAATTGCTGGCATGCCGCGGGCTGACTCAGGTCCATGGATAGGGGGTCGGGGAACCCCTAACATATGTGGCCCATGGAAGCAGATCCTTGTTTGTTGCAAATATCTGGGACTGTCCATTTGATAATTCATTACCAGCCCAGTCTGTGCCATTATCTCCACAACACTTTCAACCAGACTTTCAAATCTCAAGACCATATACAGCTAGTCCTCAATTTACAACAGTTCATTTAGTGACTGTTCAAAATTACAACAGCACTGAAAAAAGTGACTTATAACTGCTTTTCACAGTTACGACCTTTGTAGCATCCCCATGATCATGTGATGAAAAATAAGATGCTTGGTAACTGTTTCATACTTATAAGCTTTGATGTGATCACTTTTTGCAACCTTTTGACAAGCCAACTCAACGGGGAAGCCAAATTCCCTTAACAGCGGGTTACTAATTTATCAACTGCAGTGATTCACTGAACAACTGTGGTAAGAAAGGTCGTAAAACAGGGCAAAATGCACTTTACAAATCTCTCACTTGACAACAGAAATGTTGGGGTCAATTGTGGCCATAAGTCGAGGATTACCTGTAAGAAACTTTGCAAGAGTACTTTATATTTTGATAGCTCTTTCCCACTCCAGTCCAAGTCCTGATATGAATCAAATAAAAGGTCAATCTGAATTTTAATATGAATACATGCACACTTTCAATCATGAGGTGAAGACTTCTAGAAATAAAGTTTAGGAGCTTTTGATAAGCAGGTACATCCCAATGCATTTGGATCCCAAACTCCCAATGTTCTAAGTCATTGGATTGGGTATGGACAATCTCTTGCATTCAAATTTATTGCAGTCTTTGACTCAAAAAGAAGGGCAAAGGGACAGAACCTTTAATAAATAATGCACAGATATGTTGGTATATATTTGCATCTTCAATGCTTATCCAGGACCCTTATTCAGGGTGTCTCTTGATACAGATTGGGATGAACATCAAGTATCATAATGGCTACTAATTAATTCTCTATGGCCAATTACAAGTTTCAGTGGGGTTCTAGATTTCCACTGAAATTTATTAATCCTCCCCAGCCAAACACACATCAGATTTAGGACTAAGCTATGTGCTGGATTAAAAATATTTTAAAACAATGTACTTAGGAACACTAAGTTTAACACACACAAACACACTAAGAAACATTTCGAAGAAGGGACAACTCTTGATCATTAACAGGCTATGGATCATTACACCTGTTCCCCATTCTGTTTTCTCAAGAAAAATCTCCTGAGAAGCCATAAACATAACTTCAGGGATATCTAAAAGCTTTGGGTGTTTTCTATTTTTAGAAGAATGTTCCAAATTTGAGGATAGATCTACATTCTTTCAGTGGCATACAATATAAACTAAGTTTTCCAAACATGTTCATAACAGGTGTGAATATATGAAAGTCAGAATAGTATCCCATATATTGGAGCATTTTAAGTTTATGGATAATAAAGGAGAATAGGATATCCATTCCTATAGCATTTGGGAAATGCCAGATATGTAATTAGGGGCAGGGCTATCCAGCCCCTTTCCCACGTTTTGCACAGTTTAACAGATTAATAGAGTTGGAAGGAACCTTGTAGGTCGTGTAGTCCAACCCCCTCCCAAGCAGGAGACCATACACCATTTCTGACAGATGGCAGTCCAGTCTCTTCTTGAAAGCTTCCAGTGATGAAGCTCCCACAATTTCTGAAGGCAACTTCTGTTCCATTGGTTGATTGCTCTCACTGTCAGAAAATTTCTCATTTCCAGGTTGAATCTCTCCTTGTTCAGTTTCCATCCATTATTGCTTGTCTGGTGCTTTGGAAAATAGGTTGGAACTACCCCACACACACACCCCCATGGCAGCCTCTCAAATATTGAAATTAGTTGTTCTGTGGGTCCTGGGGAATAAGCATTTTAATGTTCCAGTATTTCCATGCTTCACCTATGAGAGATGAAAGGCCCAGAAAGGTTGAAGTTCTAAGCAAAAATTATTGATATGTATTGGAATAAACATTTGGTACCATTAGTAAATTGGTACTAGTTAATTATCAAAAATTACACTCTTCATGGAGGTTCATCGAGAGCATCACCAAGGAGTAGCTGTTAGAGGTTAATTTCACTTCCTTGACTTTTTTTCTTTATGGATAAAAAAATCAGGCAGGTAAAGATATTTTGGGTTGGAAATGCTGAGCAATGCTGGGCATATGCTGGGCAACTGATAAATAAACATAGCTTCACTCTGCATGGATGGCAAATAAATAAATAAATAAATAAATAAATAAATAAATAAATAAATAAATAAATAAATAAATAAATAAATAAATAAATAAATAAATAAATAAATAAAGTCTTACCTGCTTGATTTAAAAAAAACAATATTAAAAAATCTAACTAGCTCCTGGTGGGGAAGGTCCTTAAATGATGACTCTACATGCGCCACTACTCCTCACACTACTTCATACACCTAAAGCAAAAACACAAGTGAAGGTAACTCCAGAGAAAAATTATTTCAAGGGCACTTCTAGTGGAAAGAAAAATAGGAATATCTAGGTCGGCTTGCACCAATCCAGAGAATCAGTAGATAGCAGCAAATAGATACCAAAAAAAGTAGACTCTTTGCTGCCATCTAATGGTCATTCACATTTTTACAATCTAGATCCAGTAGCTCTAAGGGACAGTCTTATGGAGAAAGTAAAGTTTAAAGTTTCTGTGTGTGTGTGTGTGTGTGTCTGTCTGTCTGTCTGTCTGTCTGTCTAGTGTGTGTGTCTGTGTGTGTGTGTGTTTAATTCTTTTGAATCCTATTCAGTTTTAATATTTGAAATGTATTTATATAAATAAATAAAGTATGTGTGTGTCTACATATGCACTCACATATACACACTGTATGCATATACATATATACCATATATATATCAGCACAAATAAAACATACACACACACACACAGATATATATATATATATATATATATATATATATATATATATATATATATATAAATATATATATATATATATATATATGCAGCGATTAACATGTCTGAAATAAAATGACAGAGCTGATTATAGGTGGGAGGCGGGTGCATGGGCCTAGCATGCGTGTAATGCCCAAATTGATTAATGATGTATAAAGGCAGATATCTCTTAAATGGTATTTTTTACCCTCTGATGATGTTAGCAGAAGCTAACAAAACAAAAGTGGGTAATATATTTTAAGTTCCGGAGATCACAATGTTTCTCTCTTCTTTTATAACTACACCTGAAACTTGTATTTTTAGGATAATTCGCAATATATAGTATGTATATATGTGTATATATGTTTGTGTATATTTCATTAGATTTTTTACAACCCCTGGTAAGCCCCAATTATGGGAGGAAGCTAACTGCTTCCATCATCTGTCCTTCGGCTCGTCACAAGAGTCCATCATGACAGAAACCCAATATTTTTTACTGTTGCCTTTGTTATATTTGTGTTTTTTTATTTGTGCTGATAAATAAATAAAGGGAGACTAGTATAGATCTATTTCAAGCTATTTAGCTCTCATCAGCTAGCCATACCCTTACTGGGATTTGAACCTGGGCTATATTGCACACTAGGCATACTAGGCAGAGAGTTTGTGTATATATGTATACAGAGTTTGTGTATATATGTATACAGAACATATATACACATATACTTATTTATTTATTGATATGCCAAACATTAAAAACTTAATAGGATTTAAAAAAATTAAAATGTAAAGCAACATTATAAAATTAGAAAAAAGGGAGAGTTCCATGATGGGGGATGAGCTGTTAATACAGGCACATGTGGGGTGAGGGCAACTCCATGGTTCTGTGGGCCCATGCAAAGCTACACAGCCTGGTTATGACCCCTTTGTAGAAGGGCAAGAGATTGGGGCTCACTTCACATCTGAAAGTAAGAAGTTTCACAATGCAGGGGCTCACCCCACTGGTTCATATACGTATATATGAATTGCAGAAAAAGAGTTCTGTTTCATAGTGTTGCAAATCTCCATTATTTTCAATAGAAATCTTATTTTCTCTAATAACTGCCAACAATATAATGCTGGAAAACATTGAGAGCTAATAGGGATAAGAACTGAATTTTCAGTAGCTTGTGTTTGTTTTCATAAAGAGAGCCAAATCTATAAAATTATTTCATTTTAGCAAAGGATGCTGCAGGAGTACTAAAAAGGCACTCTTAATCTTGTTTGCTTGTTTAAACATAATGATTGAATAGCAATTGTCCAAGTAAAGGGTTGTCCAGCAGCCAGCTGGACATGATAGCTCAAAATGAAGGGGAAAAAATCCAAGCAGTAGAGTCCCCATCTGGCCATTAATCTGCAGGAGATACAACAGGCACTATAATTGTTTAATTAATCAAATTAACTCTGCTCTTCAAAACTGGTATTCCAGTGATTTGCAGTTGAGAAACCTAATTCCACCAGGTATTTCAAAGCAAAACATTTCAACACTTGTTCAATTCCTTATGTTTGGCTAATGAATCAATAATTTCATTTTGAATCCATTGAGTTGTTAAAGGCAGAGGAGGAATATAGTTATATCTAGCATTATGTGATACCTTAACATAATGCTCTCCATCTTAATCCTTGCATTTTCCAGAATGATTAATACAGTAAAATGATCATTTAGAGACTAGATAAACTGATCTTTCTCATATGTTTGGGATTAGATGTAAAAGCCCAACTAATTACAAATATATATTTCAGTTTATGTCTACACCCACACATTCATACACACAAACCCTGCTCTGGCTATTGGACAAGACAGGAAAAGACATTTTCATTGGGTTATTTATTTCTCTACCAGCTAGAATCAAGGCATTGTAGAAGAAAAGAAAAAAGATTGAAATGATTCTGCAGTGCCTTGAACTAATAGCAACAATCTTTCTTCCAACACAAATACTAAGAGAGGAATTTTTGCTGATTCAATAAATTGGAGTCGTGAAAATGTATTCTCCCCACCATATGTTTTTATCCATTTATTTGGATGATCTATTAGCCAACATGCAAAACTAGAAGACCATCATTTTATCATAGTCAGTTTGCATTTTAAGTTCATTACAAAAATTCCACCAAAAGTAAAATATAGATGAATATTCCAACAAAGCCTTTAAATACTTCAAACATCATTGTCCTCATCACCACTCTTACCACCACAAACTACCAGCTAGAAATGTCATACTTTTAACAAATAGCAAATAGTAATGGAAATGACATTCAATACTGTAGATTTACTTCTGATTTACTTTTTTTTGAAGATGATTCAAAGTATTTCTCATTTTCACCCACACAATTAAAATCTTTATACTTGGCTATCTGTTCATGCATTCATCCTTCTTATTCAACAAGAATAGAAAAATTAAATGAGAAGAAAGCATCTACTTAAAAAGAAATCAAAGATGTTATAGACTTCTTGTCTATTTGTTCTTATCTCACTGTGGTAAAGGAAAAGATAACAGACTGAAAATGTGATTTGTTTAGTAAGGTTCTACCTGGTCTGAAATAAAGTTAAGGATATCTGTTCTGGGCTATAAAAATGGGCAGTGTAAGAAAATACACGAGTAATTGATTCACATGTTGTGACAAGCTATTTTGTGAGCTTCTGGTTTAACTGTGGTATGAAACCAACCATTGCCATTTATAAACTATGGTTTACAATTCTAGTGAGCAGCAGAACAGGTGGGGTTTTTTTTCAATCGTTTTGAAAATGAAAATGAAATATCAATCATTTTTTTCTATTTATTTGCTAAGACTTACTGTATATTACACTCTAATTCAAAATGAGTTATTGGCATGCATCAGTAAGAATATGAATACAGTAATACTAATAGTGTAACACAGCAACCATAGATTTGTATGCTAATCCAATTAATCAGAAGATGCCACCTTTTTCGTAAATAATCAACATTCATATCATGCCCAAAGTTCTTTGGGAATAGTCAAATCTTAATAATTTCCTGGAGATTAACAAATATGGGTCTACATTTATCTCCCAGGGGTGTACTGCTGCAGAAAAATGGAGTGGCCATGGAGAAGGCTTCCCTACATAGCCCCTGGTGAGCCTCAGTTTTCATAGACAGGCCTGGAGTAGAGGCTGTCAGAGATACCCAAGTCTAAAGATATATATAGGTATCCCTTGCTAAACAAAATTAATTAGGGTCAGCATTTCAATCACTAAGTTACCTAGTCGTGATGTCCCATGATCATGCCACTTACCCTGTTTCCCTGTAAATAAGACCTCCTGGGATAATAAGTCCAATTGGGCTTTTGAGTGCATGCGCTAAAATAAGCCTCCCCTGAAAATATTGCAATGCAGCACCAGCCATGAGGTGACCATGCTTACCACCTCCTGCACCTCAAAAATAATAAGACCTCCCCGAAAATAAGGCCAGGTGCTTATTTCAGGGGTCAAAAGAAAATAAGATCCTGTCTTATTTTCAGGTAAACACAGTAGCAACAGCAGTTCTGGTAATCCCGCACAAGTCATTAAGTGATGACCTCATGTAACTGCATCTTCTGACTTCCTGTCAGCTTCCCTATCAACTTGTGGAAAGTCAGCAGAGGAAGGTAGCAAATCATGATCACATGACCACATGATGCTGTGACCCATTTGTGAGCCAGTTGCCAAATACCTGGATTGTGACCATGTGCTGCAATAGCCAGAACTTTGAGGACTGCTTGTTAGTACTAATTGTTCTATGCCACTGTAAATTTGGATGGTCATTGAATGAGCGTGGTTAACCAAGGACCACTTATATAAGTAGTTTACTGGTAGCCACTGCAGTTCTTGACATGATGAAACGAAGCAAAGGTTCTCCACTTACCATTCCAATAAGAGACTGTAATCCTGATATGTATGGAGCGTGTGAACCATCTACAATGAATTGTGCTAGTCTTTTGAGAAATGGACATATTAGTTATAACGTGGGTGGATGACTTCCTTGGTAGTTTAATATTATATTGTCATATGATATATGCAAGCAAACAAACAAACAAAATTAGAAAATATATCAATTTCTCAAATCCATTCAACTGATCTCAGGTCATCTATTTCTCTTTTGTATTAACATCATTCTTATTTTATTATATAAAATACAAATTAAGGGAGGGGAAGGGAACTAGGGAAAGGGGGTGTGAAATACAAGGGGAAAAGAGAGAAAGAAAGAAAAGGGGACATTGACTTCCAACTCTTCCTAGCACAGTACAAGATAAACATGCTCTAACCTCAACTTTTTGCTTTTACCCATTAATATATAGCTAGCCAAATCTTTCTAATCAACAAAAGCAACATCAAAGTTTCATTTTTTCTTCACAAAATTCCAGATGTGATATCCAAATAAGAGCATATTTTCCTCTTTAAATAAAGTAATCAATGTAGCCATTCCTACTTTATCTTCTTGCTACACAAATAATGTGTATTTCTATTTGCACCTAGTAATCTTTGTAAGCTGTCACCATTTTTATTTACAAAATTTATTGTATTCTTTCAAATTCTTTGGTCTTACTGAGAATAAAAGGGGGGGGGCTTTATTTTTCTTTTACACTTCTTTTACCTTCAAAGTACTAAACAAAGTACTCATCTATTTCTCAAATAGATTCATTATTATTTGATTTGGATAGCCACTAAGGATACCAATTACCTCCCTGCGACCAATTAGATCTCATAGATTGGGCCTCCTCCGAATTCCATCTGCCAGCCAGTGCCGGCTGGCAACTACAAGGAGGAGGGCCTTTTCAGTAGTAGCTCCGACCTTTGGAACGAGCTCCCCGTGGAGATTCGTACTCTCACCACCGTCCAGGCCTTCCCCATAGCCCTTAAGACCTGGCTAGCCCGTCAGGCCTGGGGACAAAGATAGCCGCCCCTCCCGAATGATGAATGAATGTTGCCTATTATTTTTACTTATGTGTGTCTACGTCATTGTTTGTATTCCCCTTCCTGATTTTATGTGAGCCGCCCTGAGTCCCCTCAGAGAAAAGGGCGGCCTATAAATGTTAATAAATAAATAAATAAAATAAATAAATAGTATCATCACTAGCTCCCAGGTAAGTTTGTAAAGGATTGTGATCAGCATAATTTGATAGTATAAAATATATAAAGTTATTTAAAAAGAGAGTCTCCAGTTAGACTTTATGGAGTGGAGTACATGCACTCCTCTTCCCACAGGAGGGAGCACTAGAATTAAATTTTAAGCAAGTTTTCTCTTTTCCTGCATTGTTTTATTAAGCATGTTAACCAAAGATATTAAGCAGCAAGCAGTCAATCATAGCTGACTTCCAAACATAATTATTTCACTGCCAGCTAATCTCTCCTCTTCCTCTAAAGACTAATCGTATTTCAGAATCTAAAATTATGATGATTAATTTTATTTCAGCTCATAGAAAAATTGCAGTATGTTTCTTTGAAAACATATGTAAATACGTACCTGCCTTGAACCCCACTTTAAACCAGATTTATTTCATAATTATACTCCACCTTGTTTCAAACCAATCAAATACAAATGCTATGTTAGGTAACTTCAGAACTTCTGTTAAGCCCTAATTTACCCATCCTTGCTCTGAGCAATTCTGGATGAAGGACACAAGTCTCCCAGCCCAACTGTTTCTTCCGATTCTTTAATCACAACCACTGTAACCCTCAGACAACATGTTTAGATGGAATTTGTAGGTCTAACAAGTCTGGAGATGCCGAGACTAGAAGGTTGGCAAATATCACCCATCTATCTCATCCACGTTTTAACTTCATAACAATCCTGTGAGGTAAAGGTAAAGATTCCCCTTGTACATATGTGCTAGTCATTCCTGACTCTAGGAGGCTGTGCTCATCTCCATTTCAAAGGCGAAGAGCAGTACTGTCTGAAGATGTCTCCATAGGCATGTGGCTGGCGTGACTAAATGCCAAAGGCACATGAAACGCTGTTACCTTCCCACCAAAGGTGGTTCCTATTTTTCTACTTGCATTTTTACATGCTTTCGAACTACTAGGTTGGCAGAAGATTGAGGTACCCTGAGCTAAAAGTTTTTTTAAAAAAACAACAACTAGTTATACCATCAGTACAATTGCAGGAATCTAACAACCAAGAGAAGAAAAAGAATTCTGATATTTGATATAAAGTATTTATTCTATAGAATGTATAAAATATTAATTGTATTGATTGGATGCCATGCCAATTTGAAAACCTCTGTCTTCTTCAGGGACCAGTCCCAGAAAGCATAACAGCTATACATCATCAGAATGGTAATGCTGTAACTGTTTCTCAAAAACTGCCCCTAAGAGAAAACTGTAGTTCCAAACACATACTGCCTCTAATATAGAATAAATATTTGATAACACAGTTCAGCAGTTTTCTCTCAGTTGGCACCACAAACCTTTTCTTTCTTGGTCTGGGGCATGGTGAGAGAAATCACATTTCCTTCTACTTTCAGTCTGTGGCACAGCTTGATCCAGGTATGACTTTGGCATCTGTTGAAAAATATGCTTGGTAATTTACTTCTGAATGATGGACAAGAATCTCCCATTTTGCAGATTTTCATTACAAAATATCACAAAGAGTAGTATGCCAAATTATAGATTTTTTTATGGAAATTCTGGATTTTGATTCCAGCGTTTGCAAAGCGTAAGATTGTTGTATTGATTATGTGCCATCAAGTTGTTTTCAACTCCTTGCAACCAAATAGATGCTTTCCATGATGGCCTATCTTTATCTTGTGCTTCCAAGTTGTAGGAAAAGAATGGGCCGAACCTGGGGGGTGGAGTTAAAAAAATGGATCAGCCTAGAATCCCTACATAGTGACCTCAGTCCAACCCCTCTCAAAATCCATTGATCCTTATCTAAATTTAGTAGGTGCTGTAAATTGAGAATAGTCATTTTAGCAATAAATAGTCATTTTAGCAATAAATCAGTTTTATTGGGCCTTCATGTGTGCGCCTGGTCTTTCATGCCTGACATAAATCTCCCAATGGTACATCGATCTATTACCTAAATCCATTTCCATACAGTTTTAGGCTGGGCCATAATATGAAAATCTCTGACCATCTTTCTGGCTGTTTTACTATTAAAAAAAACATGATTATTATTATTCCTATTCATGCTACTGGATATTGGCTCTACTAAGTTTCCCAACATAGGACCCAGGGATGCTAGGTAAAGGGAATGGTTCCAATTGCATATATGTGTTAGTCATTCCTGACTCTAGGGTGCAGTGCTCATCTCCATTTCAAAGCTGAAGAGCCAGGACTGTCTGAAGACGTCTCCATGGTCATGTGGCTGGCATGATTAAATGCCAAAGATGACAGAACGCTGTTACCTTCCCACCAAAGGTAGTCCCTATTTTTCTACTTGCATTTTTTATGTGCTTTTAAACTGCTAGGTTGGCAGAAGCTGGGACAAGTAACAGGAGCTCACTCCATTAAGTGGCACTAGGAATTCGAACCGCCGAATTGCCAATCTTTCTGATAGACAAGCTTAGCATATTAGCCACTGAGCCATCACATCCCAGGGATATTGTTGTGCGTGAAAGAAGGAGTCTTACACCTTATTTTATTTTGTGATGGTCCACATTCATCATGGCAACTTTTTAAAAGTTCATGTGTGGTCATCATAGCATCCTTAACATGGTCTCATAATTGCAGATGGGCTGCAAAAAGGCTGTGGATCACATCTTCGAAAGACAATCTAAGTAACAAAGAAAAAAAGGCAAATATATGAAATGTTAGCATTTAAGCACATGAAAATGCTGTTATCCTTGACAAAGAGACCAAGAATATTATACCAATTTCTTTAATGTTTAACTGATGGAAGGATACAAAATGAGAAAAGTTTCCCACCTTCAACTGCAGATATTCTCACATCATTTCAGATGTTGTTTAGCTTTACTGGAAAGTTAGTCAGGTAAAAACTGGGTGAAGAATTTTGCTTGATAGCACTCACTAGAATCCTTTGGCTGGTAAGAGAATTTATCTTGGCCCATTTATGTTTTGAATTTTAGCTTCCTGCCACTTACCAAAGTATTTTAATAGTCCTGAAATTCCTTGAGGCACAAGCATCTTGTAAATATACAGTTTACCTCATAGCTTTGAAAACGGTTGCTATGGTGGGTCCTGGAAACATTAAAATATAATATTAGCAATATTTTTTTTCCATATATAGGGAGAATCTTAGGATGGTTTGTCACTGGAGCTTTTTTCCCTCTCTGTGGAAAGAGACGAACGCTTGGCTTCACAGACCACAAAGCAATTATAAATTCCTCCGACTCTAATTAAAAACCAGATATGTTTCCAAAACACTATTAAAAACACACTAGGGGAATAAGGATTTCAATTTATTGTCATGAATATCAAGCTTGTTTTCTTATTAGCTGCAAAGCAATGAAGAGTAAATGCTCCATAGGCAAAGCATTTTGTTTAACAATGCTAAAAAAAATGTGCCTCGACAAGAAAATGGCGTTCGCAATTTGTGCTTTCCTTTCCTTGAAATATATTTACAGTAAATGAATCTGCACTAATGAGAAATGTTTCCCATTAGAAGACACTATAATTTGCAGCAAGCGGCAGATGTGACACGTCATATATTATTAAAATTCTTTTCACTCTTATATTATCAAAATCCAGGTCTATTGGTTTGCATTCATGAGGCAAGCTTTTACACAGGACACCTAAATTCATCTGTTGAATCACTTTAACTAGTAGCTTCTATTTTATCAGTGTCCCCCCACCTCACATTTTTAATGCTGCAGGCAGGCAGATCTGCAATTCAATATAGTAGGTCAAATCTTCCTGCTGAGGAAATTTAGCTACTGACCACATCAAATCATGTATCAGGAAGAATAACGATGATGGCAATGAGATACAGTGAAAGTTCACTTCAATACTAAATCAATTATTTTCGCCGTGCTCCACATGAACTATGTTTCCAAGTGTTTATCTAATCTCATTCAAAAATGAAAGCGAGGGTGATCAAGATCCTTGTGCTATCATGGGGGGTTTTATGTTCTGTTTTATAGTCCTCTGTTTGAAAGTGTTTTATATTTTAAAAGCTGTTCCAGATCAGACAGAATGATCTGATTTGTGCCAGCAAGTCATTTTCAACTCCTAGCAACCACGTAGATTTTTTTTTTCATGATGATGTATCCCTAACCTGGTCTTTTGGGTTTTCCAACCCATCTTCAATGTAACTGAATCATTGACCGTGCTCTTGGTCATCCTTTCCTTTCACCTTTTCCAGCATTACAATTTTTTCCAGGGATCTGGATGTTCACATAAATGTGTCCGAAATAGAACCCAGATTGGATCCTGCCCAAAATATGGTAATTTAAGATGAGCCATTTGTGCCCTCAATAAGAACACTGGATTGATTTGTTCAACCACCTACCAGTTTGTTTTCTTGGCTCTCCACATTGTTCTTAGTGTTCTCCAACACCAATTCCAACATCAAACTGCCTAAAAGCTCTCCCCTACTTCAATATCTTCATTACAAATTCTAAGGTCAGTTATTCTACTATTGTGATTAGTTTGGTCTTTTTTATGTTTAATTTTAAACCCACTTTTCACTTCATGCTAATCTTACAGGGCAGACCAGTCAGGAAACATGACCAGATGATTCTACTTTATGGTTTTCTACTTGAAAAGATGCATCAACTGAATTTTGCAAGTCTGAAAGAGCAATTCATCTGCTGTTTTCTTTACTGCCTGAGAAACTAGGGAGGGTCTCTTTGGTGTCTCTAGTCCCACTCACTAATCAGCTGTTTCCTAGGCAGCATCTTTTCATCCTGTCTCCTAAGGACTTTCCCATACAACAATACACTTTGTTCTTTAACTTTTACTGCCAGAGCTTGCAGATCCTTTGCATTTAAAAAAATGCAGAGTTATGAAGCTGCTCATCTGTCATTAGCTGGAGAGCTGATCCAATAGATACATAGGTCATACAATTTCAGCATTTCCTACAATAGTGGGATGTGCAATGCATTATTATTTAAATATAATGTAAATTTTGCAGCAAATTAACATAGCCTAATTATCTTCTTGGCAACACATAGGAAAAGACTGTAAATTAACTTTAACCTCTAGTATATAAAAGTCTCTATTCTCAAGATACAATTTTTGCCTGATTTGAAAAATAATTAATACAATCATAAACACTATGTGGATTTCAAAGAGATCCAGTTGCAGTCACAGTTTAGGCAAAGCATCCCTCCGAGGCTGTTCATGAAACATCACGACTTTTTCTATAAGTAAAGAATGTTGCTCTGTTTCGTCTGCATCATCTTCCTCCTATAATAAAGGAGGAAGTCATTTCTGATTCTAGGGGACCGTGCTCATCTCCATTTCTTAGCTGAGAAAGCCAGCATTGTCCAAAGACATTTCCATGATCATATGGCCAGCATCACTATATGCCAAAGAGCATCAAAAGCTATTATTTTCCGACCAAAGGGGTACGGCCCTGTGGAACAATCTACCCGCAGAGATCCGGACCCTTCCCACTCTCTCAGCCTTCCGAAAAGCCACTAAAACCTGGCTGTTCCGGCAGGCCTGGGGCTGTTGACCCCATGAACAAGGTCCAGCCCCACCTAGGTCGAGTGTATGGCATGTTACTTTTAAATCTGTTTTCTCTTTCCCTATATTTTAACTTTTTATTTTTACTCTTGTACTTTGTAAACCGCCCAGAGTCCTACGGGATTGGGCGGCATATAAATTTATTAAATTACAATTACAATTACCAATTTATCTACTACGGTGGTGCAGTGATTAGAGCGCAATACTGCAGGCTACTTCTACTGACTGCCGGCTGCCTCTGATTTATCAGATCGAATGTCACCAAGATTGACTCAGTCTTCCATCCTTCCGAGGTGCGTAAAATGAGGACCCAGATTGTTGGAGGCCATATGCTGATTCTGGAAACTGCTTAGAGAGGGCTGTAAAGCACTGTAAAGTAGTATATAAGTCTAAGTGTAATTCCTATTGCTACTTGCATTTGCATACTTTTGAACTGCAATGTGGGCAGGAGGTGGGGCAAGGAACTGGAGCTCACCCTTTGCACAGTTCTCAGGTCTCAAACTCAGGCTGTCAGCTTTTCAGCTGACAAGACCTCAGCATCTTTAACCGCTGAGCCATCACACCCATTTATCTTCCTCCTATAGTGATTCTAATTGATAAAAGAGATTACTGTGGTCTTGTTAGATATCAGAAGAATCTTTAAGCAATTGGAAGTGGCAAAGAAAGGCTGGGCACTGCCACAAAGGGCCTCTGAAGGAAATCATGCTGTCTTTCACCTCTGTATCACAGACAAGAGGCTTCATCAAAACGAATCCAACTTTCTTGCCGAAGCCTAATGAACATCTGCTTTCATTTCCAGATGCATATTTGAAGTGGATCAACTCAATAAGCTTTCATAGTTAGCTAAATTGCCAGCTATATTACAATGGGCAGAACTCTTCTTTCTCCTAAAATTCAAGTATTTTAGTGCATTTTGAGAAGGGGAAATGTTCACATCAAGGCTCTTACATTTTAAGAATAATTTTAAAATTCCACAATTCCACAGCGGTTTTAATTTAATAGATTTTTTATATTCTCAAACAGCTAGTAAATTATTTTAATTTAAATATAAAAGAATGATTTAAACTTATTCTAGGAAAGTTCAACTGACAAATGTTATCTTTCAGCTGGTAATAAACATTGATTTTTTTTAAAGTCCAATGAAATGTATTGACTGACCTAGATTCAGTGACCCAACACTCCCTACTTCCTTATGGCTAATGCCTACAGGGGAAATGGGAATCAACACATTTTGTATTTTTCTATTGTCCCGTCTCAGTGAAGCCAATAGAATTTATTAGGGCCCACTGGAAGGACAGAAAGCTTTGTTCACCATCATGAATTGCTGAAATAGGGTTGAGGCTGAGCCATTTTCAAGCCATTATCAATTTAACTCATCCCGGATAGGAGAGGGGAATGCATCATGTATTGTTCCAAGGACAGAATGACATGCTGCTAACCACTTGAGGTTTTTATCAATAATTAAATGCATTCCATTTGCAGCTTTTAAAAAAATTCTTAAAAGCACTAGGATATGCAGTTTCTCAGTGAGATGATACAACAGAGATACAGATTTAAAAAAAAAAAATAGCTTGTGGAACAGAAACTGAGCAACTGTCTACTGGAGTCTACTGCAACCAAGATGAAAGGAAGCATACAGAGGAGTATCGTAATCTTAGTGGAACTTCCGTGAACCTTTGCCAACTGTGTGTGATACCTCTGTAAGATGCTTTTCCAGGTGTGCTGAGATTAACAGGAACATTAAGGTAACAGCTGCCGATGTACCTTCTGTCCAAAAGAATTGATGGTGTTCAGCAAGCATGCTTAAAGCAAATTGCTCTTCTGGTCGGGCTGACACCAACTCCATTTTGATATCTCTGGTATACTGTTGCTGTTCAAAAGCAAGAAGACATTAGCATGAAGCATTAGACTGAGTCTTAAAACACTTTGTTAGTATCTCAAATGAGTAAGAAATACACAACCAATTCAATACAAACTAGGAGAGATGTTTCAAAATGGACTTCATATTTTGTATTGAATTAGCATTCAGAGCTTATTGTAGATATTCATGTGATTTCATGTGACCAACTGATTAATCAAACGTGTTTAATCAAGTGAAAGTTCCCAGACCTTTGATTTTAATCATTTTCAGTGTTTTTACGTTTACCAATGACACAAAATGTGATTATGTACCGTGTTTCCCCAAAAATAAGACAGGGTCTTATTTTCTTTGGAACCCTCAAATAAGCCCTTGGTCTTATTTTCAGGGATGTCTTATTATTTTTGAGGTTCAGGAGGAGGTGAGTTTGGCTACCTCATGGCTGCTGCTCTGTTGGAATAGTTTTGGGGAGGACTTATTTTCAGGGGATGGCTTATTTTAGTGCATGCACTCAAAAGTCTGATTGGGCTTATTATCTGGGGAGGTCTTATTTTCAGAAAAACATGGTACACAAAAATGGTAAAAGGCCACATTTTGTGATAAATTATACAGTATATTATTACTATCAGATAACATATTATTTAAGAAAGTTGCAGTTCTTCTCCAACAGACTCCAAATATGATCCAGAATTCTCAGCCCACAAAAAGTCTTTTTGATTTTTTTTAAACTTAATACATCTGGAGAATATCCATTGGAAGAAGGATGGACTAATAGACACAAGAAAGGACTAGAATTTGATTTTTAACACTATATCACTATATCACTATCAGTGATGGCTAAGCTTTTTCTAAAAGTGTGCCAAAAGTGTGTGCATGCACACTATCACTCACCCACCTGTGCGTGCATGAGCAACTCCCACCACACATGCATGAACGACCCTCCCATGCAGGAAGGGATTTTTGCCCTCCCCAGGCTCCAGAGGCTTTCCTGAAGCCTGGGGAGGGCGAAAGAGGCTCCCCCAGCCCTCCGGAAGGCTGAAAATCAGCTGAGGGCTCCTGAGAGCTGCCGTGCTGGCAAATATGGCTCCGCATGCCACCTGTGGCATGCATGCCATAGGTTCACCATCACAGCACTATATCAAACAATTAATTACAAAGGTATCACACTCAGTTGGCAAACAATTAAGTAATTCTAGTTTCAAACAAATATTTCTTTCATTTTACACTATAACAATGGAAAACAATGTATACTAAATTCTATGGAACCACTAAAGATGCTGTTCTTCCTAAACTGACATTTGGGATTTCTAGTTCAAGATAAATGTATTTTAAAGTATATTTTTGGTCATAATTCGGCAATCAATCAATTTATTTCTGATTCCCAATGAATCATAGAAGCATATTTGTCATCTGGGGTGAGAAAAATAAGAGGACAGAAACTTTTGGTAATAATTACTACTGTCCCTCATGGTTGACTAAATTTTCTTGAAATTCTTCTTGTTATTTCCATACCAGTTATAATTTTTACAGAGATGGGTTGCTAGCCATCATCTAGGTTTGGGGCCAGTAATGGCAGATAATGACAATGAGATGGATGCTCCCTGATGCCCAACAACCAAGAGGATGACCTCAAAATATATGTTGAAGAACGTTCCTGGAAGACCTAAAGACTCTAAACATCATATGGGAAGACCCTGAACTACTCACCCAAGAACAAAAGTGCTGGAGATCTCTTGCTGCATGATATGCTACATATGCTAATGCTAATCCTTCTCATGAAAATTCACATAATCCTTTTTTTTAACAGTGCCCCCCCCCCCCAAAAGCTAAGACTGGCAGAAGTCAATCGATGGTCTATCCCTTCAACTCACCAGTAGGAATATCTATTCAATGCCCCATTCTGTTCTACCATCAGTCTTAGACTTGAAAAACACCTCTTTTTCACTCTTTTCACATTTACATCATTTGATCAAAATACATACACATGCACACAACACACACAATATATATAGCAGGGGTGTGAAACTGGCGACCCATGGTCCGGACGCCCACCCCAGCTCTGCAAAAGGAAAAAATGTCATGTGATGGCAATGTGACATCATGAGCAGGGGTAGGTTCTGGCAGGTACTACTGCCGGTTCGCTCGTGTGTGTCACGCATGCATGCTTCACGCACATATGCTTGCAAGCGCAGTGCAATAAAATTTGTTCTGTGCATCTGCAGAAGCAAAAAAAAAAAAGATGGTGGCACATAGGAGAACCGGTTCGGGGGCATGGCAAGCCTAGGTCGCTGTCGGTTCCAGCAACCCATGCCGCCAAACCACTACCGGTTTGCCTGAACTGGTTCAAACCGGTAGGAACCCACCACTGATCGTGAGTTTGACACCAATTATATATCGTATATGTATGTATGTATATATTTATGCACATTTATTGCTATAAGGAGAAGCTGCTAAGCTATCAAACCATCATTCTTCCTTTGCAAAGAAAAGACCATATTGAATAGAAGCTAGAATGTAGAGTGGGGAAAATGTTTCCACAAATGAAGAGTTCATATCAACAGGAAAAGAGCCTAGTTGCAAGGTATAGGCCAGAAACTCTGCAGCACTATAGTAATGTTAATAAAAGTTCACTTTTGCCGCAGTGTTAAATACATCACTGCTCAATTGGAAATAAATTGGTTCACAGCCAGCATTGTGCTGAGTTGGTTCTGAACTAGTGCAACACTTCTTCCCCTTGTGGAAGTAGACTCATAAGATTATCAGAGCTATGAAAGAGAGAAAGTTCCAACTAGTTAGCACTAATCTGAATTTAATTGTAGAGGGCACTACAATAATGGCCTCATTTGGTGTCCCATCCTCTAAATATTTCAAATGATTAAGGAGTGACATTTTTCATTAACATCAATACAATTAGTAATCCCATGAAGAATTCAGTGCTTGGGGTTTCTCCCCACCATTTACTTAACCACCAGTTTTGTTCTCAAAGTACATTAATATAGGATGTTAGGAGAGAGAGAAAAAACAGAAGAATGCTGTGTCCCCAAGCAACTGAGGCTCTTAAAAGGAGGGCCAAGGGATGTCTTCCTGCATTTGTATTGGTGCTTATGAAAAGCTGTGTGATAATACCATGGAGAGTAACCATCTCCTCTGCTAATACGCTAACTGCATAAGGGAGTGAAACATCTTTCATGAACACTGTGAACATAATGTTTATTCAGGCACAAGACACTCTGTATGGGTATGCTACAGTAAATCACTCAGAGGGATTTGGATTTTGTCCATTCTTTTGCATGACTAATACATGAGTCATTATGTTGTTCATTTTTAGTTCTTTAATTCTGCTCCCATTTGGAAGTAGCATACCAGTATTTTTTAAGTACTGTGCTGATGTAACTATGCCCTTGGTAGAACACGTTCTACCTTGGATCTTCGGAAGCTTCCCACGTAAAATGAGACAAGGCGTTTGACTGTTGGGAGCTGAATGCATTTGGCATCTTACCATTCTTAGGAATACATCTCAGAACATAACAGTTAAGTCTGATTTTTAGAGGCAGTTTGGGTAAGTGACAAAAACATATATGCCAAATGGGCCTATTTATCAATGTTAAGTTACAGCTGTCTGTTGAAATCATCCTAAGAGGCATTACAAGATTAACTGTCAAATAAGCTGTGACACAGTCTCTAGTTAATTTAGTCATTGGAGATATCAAATCTATAATTCATTGAAAACAGCAAGCTGCACTTATATAACTTAAAAACAAATGGGGCATGGTGCTTTAAATACTCAGCTAAGCAAGATGTCCACTGCGTGGTTGTGATGAACATGCATAATGCATTTTAAAAATATATTTAAAAAGCAATTGCTGGAGTTGCCAAAGAAACTCGGTGGCTAGGAAGAGAAGTTCAATTTTTTTCTCCTGCTGTGAGTTCACTGAGCATTTCTTCAAGCTGTTGACTTGCATCAACAAAACCTTCAGTACCAACAAGAATCTTAAGCCAAATATGCATGCCGTCTTAGCTGTGGATTAGATCTAGAAGGCAATGTCCACCAGCTAAGAAATATTTCTTTTCTTCTGAATTTATGTATATCCAAACTGTAGAATAGCCTTTCACAACAAGCTTTCTGTTTATTTAAGCTGAATATCCCCACCATCATCTGAAAGTATGTTTTTTTCTTATTATCCTTATGAGAAGGATTAGGGAAAAACCAACATGCTCAAACACCAATATTTTGGAAACAATATTGCATCAGAAAAATGTACAGGTGTTGTGGACAACACAGAAAAAATAAACTCAGCCACAAAGCTGTAAGTACATTTACTCTTCGGTACAAATCATTGAAGTTTTATCTGATATTTGCTTCAGAGATTTTTGGCATGACAAAGTAAAAAGCAATGACACAAATGTATTTGTTATCTTGCCTTATTCACCTGCAGATGTTTTATTGCTGATATTATTGATACATTGTGTCTGAAACAGTGCATTGGGAAATGTTGATATCAGAGGTGGGTTGCTCTTGGTTCGGCCTGGTTCAGCCAAAGTGGTAGGGGCAGTGGCAGGAGGGTCCGCCCACCCACCCGGATGCAATGCAGAAGTGGTAGTAAAACCGATACAAGCCCACCACTGGTTGATATGATTTAAAAACTGGGTAGCTGGCTGTTAGTAAAGCAACAATTGTTTAAGGTAAATGATACCTTCTAAAGCTGGAGGACAATTAATTGAATTTATTTTCTTTAAAATAAAGTTAAGTAAATCAGGCAGTCCATGTTGGGGAACTTTGTGGAGAAGATGTAAACCCCTCTCTATTCTGCCGTTCATATCATATCAATTTATTATTACATATGTATTTATTTATTATTAAATGTTATGCTGCCCATGTCCCCTATAAGATATATAGTTTAATAAGATAACAGAAGAATAGATTAATAGAATATAGACTAATAGAGTTGGAATGGAGTTGGAGATCTTCCAGCCCAATCCCCTGCTCAAGCAGGAGACCCCACACCATTTCAGACAAATGGCTATCCAATCTCTTCTTAAAAACCTCCAGTGATGGAGCACCCATAACTTCTGAAGGCAAGCTGTCCCACTGGTGAATTGTTCTCTCAGGAAAGGTCCCCTTTCTAGGTTGGTTCTCTCCTTGATTAATTTCCATCCATTGCTTCTTGTCTTGTCTTCTGATGCTTTGGAGAACAGGTTGATCCCCTATTTTTGTAGCTGCCCCTGAAATATTGGAAAACTGCTGTCATGTTACCCTTAGTCCTTTTTTTCACGCTTCTCAGATAAACCCATTGGCACTAATTGCATGAAGGAATTATTTATAATACATGGATAAACCTGAAATGTGCAAGCTGCAAACAAAGAAATCCTTTTTCATTGCTCTTCGTCACTGGAATTGCTTCACTTCAAACATTGTTTCATAGGAATCCCTCCTCCCATCATCATCATTATTTTACCACCAGATAAAAGTATTTATTTCCCAAGATCTACATATTAACAGTTGATAACCCTAGCCTCCTGCTCTGTTTTACTTTGCAATCCATTTTTTCCTTACACTTTTATTGTTCTTTCCTAATGTCTTGTTCTCTTGTAAGTCATCCTGGGAAAATACATTTATTTTGAAGTT
This sequence comes from Thamnophis elegans, assembly GCF_009769535.1. NCBI lineage: Eukaryota > Metazoa > Chordata > Lepidosauria > Squamata > Natricidae > Thamnophis > Thamnophis elegans. The sequence continues at coordinate 51,718,924 of NC_045543.1, read as the reverse complement.
GAGGCATATAAATGGCCACAGTTCTCTCTTTTGTGCCATGTTCTTGATCTCTTTTCATTTTTATCTCACCTAGGAAAAGAGAAAGTTGGGATAGCCTCCCAGCTACATGGTTTTATAAATGGGGTTGTTTCATTTGCTTATTCACTTTTATCCTAACACAATGTTCAAGAAGAAAAGCAATGTATAAATCAAACATAGTTGCAAAGCTGAACAGTTTTCCCAGGCATTGTCGCTACCTCATTCTTGGCATGTGCAATCTCTTGTTTTGCAATTATTTTCCTCAGTAAGATTTATACTTTTGATTGGTTTGCTGCAGGGGCAAATTTAATGCCTGGAAAGCGGTACATTCAGTCCCTTGCTGTTTCAGCAGAGTTACTGATTGGAGTTGTATTCAGAGCTACCCCTGGCCATAGTTCCATATTTTAGAAGCAAAAAATAATAATTGATGATTATGAAGTGTACCAAGAATTAAGCTGAAAACTCCTATTTTATTCAGATGAAGAGGGAGGAATTTCCTTTTGAAAGGTGAAATTTAAGTAAATGACTGCTAAATTAAAGCAATCCCTCTTTCCAGAGTAAAAATAAAGCCAACATGTAGCAATGAAACTATAACAATATATTTGCAATATTGTTGCTTACTTCTGATCCATTTTCTCAACAGAACCCTAATTTTAGCATATAAGAAAAGTCTCAGATTATTTAAAACTCACCCGCAAAGGAGGACTCAGCAGTGCAAGACCTTGGACTATAAATTTTCAGTATAGCTGCACAATGTATCTGACATTTTATTATGCTTCCTAAATCCCTTCTGGATATCCCAGGGGTACAATAAGCACATCACAAAAGAGGCACTAAAGATTTAATACACACTCATCTATTGTTACTGCATCAGATGCAGAGGAATTGGGCATGATAAGACTTTGACGAGAGGGATCTGAATATATTTGGTGCTTTAAAAAAGTTGGGCCTCAAAAATAACTAGAAATAGAAATATCTTATGCAATATCTTCATATCTTCCCACATCTATCAGTGCACCATAACTTCTTGCCTCTGCTTCCTTTCCAAAAACAGGCCCTCTAAAAACTTCCCTGCACATACACACATGCGCGCGCATGTGCGCACGCGCGCGCACACACACACAGAGAGAATCTGCTGCTGTTCTGATGCTATTAACTGTGTCTTCCTGAGGTAAAATGTGATCAGTCCAGCTTTCTCCTATATTTTGTGGCAAGCCATCCAAAGTTGCCTCTGTAGCAAGATGGTCAGAAAATAAATTTGACAATAAAAATAAAATAAGTATTTTCACTGTAAAATGTACAGAAACTCACATACAAAGACCTGCTTCTTATGAGTGGTCTGGCTAACAGCTATGTTAGGCAATTTGCCAAGAAAAAAACCCAAGGGAAGAGTAGGTGACTTCTGCTGCATGTTGTAGCTATGCTAGATTAATGATATTCATGCCATCCATATCCAGAATTGACAAACAGATGGTAGGAGATGATTCTGAAGAAGAGTGAAACTTAAGATTTCTTTTCTGCCTTCACTAAGAGAAACATGAATTTTGTTTCTTCACATTAAAGATTAATGATATTTAGGGGTGATGATCATGTGTGGGGGAGAGGTTGGATAAGAGAGGATGAGAGGAAGATTTGTGTGCTTGATGTTGCACTCTGATTTGAACATAGTCAAATAATAGTTAAGTCCCTAAAACTCTAATACAACACCCAATGTGTCTTCAGTCATATTGGACTGGAATAGTCAGTAATATTGGGCAAGAATACTATATCTAATTGTGGTCATCACTGATACAAAATAGATGCTCAGACCCTAGAAAGAGTGCAGAGAAGAGGAACAAAGATGATAAGAGGTCTGGAGGCTAAATTGTATGATGAATGGTTAAGGTCACTTTAACACTTAATGTTAAAGGGTTAACTTTTAACCCTTTAACTTTAAAGGGTTAAAGTTAGCCTACTGAAGAAAATGATTAGAATTACTAGAAGATTAGTTACTAGAAGATTAGACTTAGAATAACTTTATTGTCACTTTGAATATACACTAATCGGTATACATTAAAATGAAATTTCATTGCATACAGCTCTCAAAGGGTCACCACCTGCAAACATGGATAAATAAATAATACACAATTATGCATATAGCCACATATCCATATATATGACTCAAAGGAACAACACGGTCTAGTTTGGATGTTTATATGTACATGGCAAGAAAAATGAATCTCTCATTTTACCAGTTTACCAGATGGATAGCATAGGGAACAAAACTGTTACAGAACCTGGTAGTCCTGCTAGAAATACTTAGAAACCTCCTCCCAGAGGGGAGCAACAGAAACAGACCGTGAAGTGAATGTGTGGGGCCTCTAACAATGCTTTGAGCTTTAAGCACATAGTTCTTATAAGCAGTATCCTGAATAACAAGAAGTGAGCTTCCTATTTTCTGGTACTTGAGGGGCTGTCATAGAGAAGAGAGGGTCATTTTATTCTCCAAAGCACCTGAGGGTAGAGCAAGAAGCAATGGGTCAAAGCTTGTTAAAGAGAAATCCATCCTGGAATTAAGCACAGTGGGAACAATTGATCAATGGAGCAGTTTGCCTCTTGGAGTTGTTGGCATGCCATTGCTGGAGGTTTTCAAGAAAAGATTAGACAACCATTTGAATGGTGTAAGGCTATAATGGTGAAGCTTATGGCACGGGTGCCAGAAGTAGCACATGGAGCCATATTTGCCAGCACGCGCACGGCAGCCCTCAGCTCCGGCACATGCATTTTGGCCTTCTTTAGGGCCTCCAGAGCCTGGGAAGGATGAAAGGGGCACAACAGGCCAACCGGAAGTCCGGAGATGATCCATTTTCACCTTCCGGAGGGCCTCCAGGAGAGCCAGGGGAGGCCGTTTTCATCCTCCCCAGGCTTCAGGAAAGCCTCCAGGAGAATACTCTCTCCCTGTCCCCCGTGCAGGGGGTTGCACACACATGCGCAGGTGGGTGGATCACGTACTCACGCATGCACAATTTTGGCACACCTTTACAAAAGGGTTAGCCATCACTGGTATAAGGTCTCCTTCCCTGGGTAGGAGGGTTAAACTAGATGACTCCAAGGTCCCTTCCAGCCCTATGATTCTATAATTCAGTCATCTTACAAAAATTTGAGAGTGTAATGCCTATGTTACTTGCATTGTTGACACAGATGGTTGGGTAAATAACTAATTATTTCTTCTTCCATTTTAAATTCATCAGACCAAACATAGTTTCGAAAATCTATTTCTACATGCCAGCCATCTTGAATTCTGTAAGCAAGTTTCTCCAGCTGTATTAGTACTCCCATTTCCCCTGACAAAACTGCTATTCTATTTGTATTTTTCTGAAAAAGTGAAAATAACTGAGGTCTGTACAGCCTATAAGATGGATATATCCCAACTGTCTAAATCTCTTAAAACTACAGCATTCTTATGGGCTTTACCTAAATCTAGTTTTCAATTCTGTAAATAAATAAATAGATGATCTGTTATTCTGACAGGTCTATGCCAGAATGAAAATCCTTGAGACAGCTCTGTAATTTCTGTAAGGCCGTTACTAGTGTGACATTTATTTGCATAGATTCCTGTATTCTAAACAAATCCTAAAATTTTCAAGCAAACTTTATAAATGTTCAGTTATAAAGAAAATGTTATATTAAGCTAGAATCTTTATCTTCTTGCTCGATTTCAATCTACAGAGGAGGCTCATGACAACTGTGCATGTAATACACATTCACAAAGAGTTTCTCACGCACAAATATGTACAGAGAATTTCTATGTTTGAGTGGATATGGTACGTCTCATATTAATTTTGTTTTGGAATATTCATTAACTTTGGTAGATGTGTGCATGTGTTTTTGAATAACATGTCAGTGCTTCAGGAACTAATAGTAGTTTAAAGACCTCCCTCTCTCTATACCTGAAGGAGCAATTTAATGCAAGGAGGCCTGGTCAAAGGACTATGTGGAGGTTTAGACTGCACATTGATAAAAATTCTTAATTCTCATCTCCCTTTATTATTAATGAATTAACTTACATATTAATAATTGTATTATCTGTGGAAATATGTTATAAGTATGACTAGGACTTTTGTTGTTATTCATTGTGGGCTTTTTTCATTTTTTCCTCCTCCCCCCCCCTCCCTCCCTCCCTCCCTCTCTCTCTCTCTCTCTCTCACACACACACACACACACACACACACACCTCAGAAGGTTAGGAGCAATAGTACTTGTATGGCAGACTACTGAGAAACTGGATTTTTGTAGTCTAGACTGAAAGGCTGAAAAAATACCCCAGAATATCCCAAAACAATTTTGATGTGGTTGCCAAGAAATATATCTCTATATAGTCACCATATGGTCACCAAATAAAATTAAAAGTCATGTCTTTATCATTTATTTTCTTTTCCTTGATTCCTGCATTTTTGTTTTTGCTCTTTTCTTCTTTCTTTCATTTTTCCTCTATTTTTATTTTAAATGTGAGTTCTTGTTAGTTTTCATTCTGTATTCCAAATTTTATCTTATTTTTAAAAGGAAATCAGACAGAGTTGCTCCTGCAAAAAGTTTAAAGGTCTCTCTGGTGTCAATACCAAGGCAGTTTTGTTTTGGCTTGGATACTAAGAAGGTTCAGAAGAGGTAGTCTTGCCTTGGATGGCAATCATCATCATCTTCATAATTTCCTTAGAAAGAGGCAAGACCAAAATACTTTCATATCGTGGTCCACAGTAATGATCTGAATCACTAGGAGTTGACTCAGCTTGGAGGAAATTTAAGATTTAAATTTGTGTAAAGATACAATTTTATAAACACTCATTAGGTAATCAACCCTAACAAAACATATGAGGTTTGCATCTGGATTTATTTCCTTTTCCTGTGTAAATTGATAACTGCTTCTATGAAAACCTTCACAAAAAACCTTGTATTTGTTACTTTGCTAACCAGTAAGTCGAATTGGCTACATGGACAAGCTGAGATTTTAAGTAAATACAAAAGTGTTACCCATTTTCAGAAAGAATACTTTAAATCTTTTTCCCCTTACTCAAATTGTTTTCAACCCTGGCTCATTTAGGATGAAAACAAATATCCTCAAATAAATAGGATTTTAGCAAGCAAACCAGTGACAGATTTGAAGCCTGGAGGTATACAGAAGACAAAAAAAAGTAGGAGAAGAGATAGATTTCCATCACAGTATGTATAGTGTACACACCGAGGAACACAACAGCTGTGCTGCTTTCAGGCTTCTTCCTGATGAGGTTTGGGGTTTTGCTAGAAAAGGGGATGACACATTCAGCTCCAGATGGAATTTTTCCCTTGGATTTTGTCTCATGGGAAATTGCTGTTTCTACCCCGCACCCCCCCAAAAAGAGAGCATCTTGCAGCTCTGTGCTAAGAACTGTACACTAATAATTGTACAACACTGTCTGGCATACAACATGCTGAGAAAGAGGACGGAGACACTTGAATTAAGCAGCCAACCTGCAGCCTTGGAACAACCAAAGATCATCTGCCAATTTTTTCTTTTTGTTTCTTCCTTCCCCATATTTTACTTAGAGGTGAGATAAGAGAATCAGAAGGAAAGAAGGGGGAAAAAAGAGGAGGATGGAAAGAGAGCAGGGAAAGGATCTGTTAGAAAGGTATTTAAGATTTTGGCTCTGATTTCATTCATTCCCTGCTTCACCTCTGGATTGTCCTGAAAGAACGTGACCTGTGAAAGAAAACAAAAGTGTTGCCTACTTGAATTTCAGTTCTGGCCTCTAGAAATATGTAATTCTTCTATTCCCAATGCCAGCACAATCATTTAACTGTATAGGCTAGTTTGGAAGCCTGGCAGTTTGAACGCAAAACATCTGGAGATACCAGATTACACAGGGTTTACAAAGGGTTTACAGTTTACAAAGTAAACTTACTAGGCAGCTGTAGGAAGTTTTTACCCAATATTTTTTTTGTTCCTTTTGCTACATCCATTTCCCTTTAAAATGGATTTTTTTTTTAAAATATAATTTTTATTAAACATTATCACCTTTAAAAAACAGGAAGAAAAATACGACATAAATACAACGACATAAGCAAAACAAATCATACATAACAATATAAAGTAAAACATACAGATACAAATGCCGTTTTAAACATACAACCCCCCCTGCCCCCCCCCCCACGGTGACAGTCATTCACAGCCCAGTTTTTTCTTTCTTTCCTCATTATTAGGTCTCTAAGCCACATCTTCTCATTGCAAGATTCAGGGATCTATTACGGTACCTATGTTAACTTTCCCCATTTTAAGTCCCTGCTGTTCTCCTAGTCGCCCACATATACCATAGGTTCCAGCTAAGATAATGTTCTGTTTCTCCTTTGTCCCTCAGCCAACCCGTCATTCTGTCCATTTCTGCACATTCGTAGATCTTTTTAACTATAGCATCTTCCGACGGTATAGTGGTGGATTTCCAAAATTGTGCATAGGTTATTCTTGCGGCCACAATTATATGCAGGCTCAAATGCCCTATTGAACTGCTTATGTTATCTGGTTTGATGCTTAGTAACAAGTTCTCAGGTCTCCATTCAATGTTTGCCCCGGTAACCTCTTTTAACCATTTTTTAATCCTTTTCCAATATTTCGTGGCCTCAGTACAGGACCACCAAATATGATAGAATGTGCCATCCTTTCTTCCACATTTCCAACACAATGGAGATAACCCAGGAAACATCTTGGCTAACCTCGTTGGGGGGAAGTGCCACCTATAAACCATCTTGTATATGTTTTCTTTGAATGCAGTAGATGTTGTAAGTTTAATGGTCTTACTCCATAGATCCCACCATTTGCCCATTTCAATTTCATAACCTAGGTTTCTCTCCCATACTATTAGAAGGCTTTTGTCCATCTCTTCATTAGTATCTTGGCAGGTCAAAAATTGGTAGATCTTCGATAACATTTTCTTGTCTCCACCAAACAAGATCTTATCTAGCCCCTGAGGGTTTGGGTAGATCCCGAAACGTGCCTTATCACTTTTAAACCTGTTTCTAACCTGTAAATATTCCCACCATTCCAAATTCCTGCCCTGTTGCTCTAATTCCATCTTTGTTTTTATGTTGCCCTCTTCTGTCATGATATCTTTATATGTTATGTTTCTTGTCCAATTAAATAAACTCGGATGCGTTAAGGCCTCTAATGGTGCCAACCAACACGGAACCCTAAGATAATATTTTTTCCTCATTTTTTCCCAGACCCCCATCAAAATATTCCGAATATAATGTCCCATGAAGTACCTATGGGGGGTGTCTCTTTCTTGCCAGAGGGAGGCATGCCATCCCTGGGGGAGGTCATGTCCCTCTATAGCCAATAGGCGCCTTCTATTCAACATCACCCAATCTTTCACCCATGTCATGATTGCTGCGTTATAGTATGCTTCCCAGTTGGGTACTCCGAAGCCTCCCAGTTCTCTGCATTTTTGCAAAGTTTGGGCTTTGATTTGTGCTTTCTTGCCTTGCCATATAAACTGTGTCACTATTGTCTCCAAGGATTTAAAAAATTTTTTGTCTAATTTAGTTGGTGCCGTTTGAAACAAAAACAAAAATTTTGGTAATACATATGTCTTGACTGTCGCAATCCTGCCCATCAGAGACAATTGTTTGCTACTCCAATTAGTCATATCTTTGGATACCTGTTGTAGTAATTTCATATAGTTATCTACCTTGATAGAGGAACATCTCTCCGTCAGCCAAATTCCCAAATATTGTACTTTGTGGGCCATGTTGATCCCTAACAGGCTTTGTACTTCCCTTTTCTGGTTCAGAGTCATATTTTTAATTAACAGTTTTGTCTTCTCTTTGTTTATACGTAGCCCCGCTATCCTACCGTACTCCTCTATTTTACGTAAAAGTTGTATCCCAGAAGCCATAGGATCCTCCAGGATAAAAACAAGGTCATCGGCGAAAGCCTGGACCTTAAATTCCTGAGCTTTAGCTCGTAACCCTTTAATTTGTGTATCGCTTCTCACTATTCTAAGAAGGGGTTCTAATGTGAGGATAAACAGTAGGGGGGAAAGCGGGCATCCTTGTCTTGTGCCTTTACCAATCACAATGTCACCCGCCTCTTCTCCGTTTACCAATATTGTCGCAGTTTGTCGTACATAAATTGCCCGAATTGCATTTAAGAAACTTTCTCCAAACTTCATGTTTTCTAGTTGTGACAACATAAAATTCCAATTTACCTGATCAAAAGCCTTTTGTGCGTCAAGAAACATAAAGGCCACTTGTTTATCTGGCCGAGCTTCATAATATTCTAAGGCATCCAAAATAATTCTGACATTGTCTTTCAAATGCCTTGACGGCAGGAAGCCGTTCTGATCAGGGTGTATAAATTTGTTAAGGAAAAATTTGAGTCTATCTGCCAATATAGCTGCAAAGATTTTATAATCCACATTCAAAAGTGAAATGGGCCTATAGTTTTTAATTTGGGTACGGTCAGCTCCAACTTTAGGCAAAAGGGTTATATAAGCCTCGGCCCATGATTTCGGTGCAATAGAATCCGTCAAGACAGCATTAAATATTGCTATCATCTCTTGTCCTAAAATTTCCAAAAAAGATTTATAGATTTCAACTGGCAAACCATCCATGCCAGGAGTTTTGTTGTTTCCCATTTTTTTAACTGCCTTTTCTAGTTCCTCTAATGTTATCTTTTGGTTCAGTACCCCTTTTGCTTCATTTGAGATCTTGGGTAGATTTGCATTATCTAAAAATTCCTTAATTTGGACCTCAGAAACTTCTTCCCTACTATATAGTTGCTGAAAAAAGCCTTGGATAATTTCGTGTTTCTCCCCCTTGGTTTCTACTAATTCCCCTTTACTATTCTGCAGTTGAGCTATACGTCTGCTCTCTCTTTCTTTTCGAAGTCTATAAGAGAGCCAGCGACCCGGTTTGTTGGCATGCTCAAAAAAGTTTTTTGGGATACGGCCAAGGCTTATATGAGAGGCCTAGCTATTAAACATACAATAGGTACCCACAAGAAAAAATTAGAAGAGAGGGCAAAATGTGTAACTAAACTGGAGGTGGTAGAAAAAGCCTTGCAACAGAACCCACTAGACGATAGGAAAAAAGAAGAAATGGCTAGAAGTAAGCATGGGATCTCTCTTTTAGACCAGGAGGATGTCGCTCGAAAACTTAGGGGGAAAATGGATTTAATCCTAAGGGGCATGGTGGCTCAGTGGCTAAGACACTGAGCTTGTTGATCAGTGGTTCAAATCCCTAGCATCGCGTAATGGGGGTGAGCTCCCGTTACTTGTCCCAGCTTCTGCCAACCTAGCAGTTCGAAAGCACGTAAAAATGCAAGTAGAAAAATAGGAACCATCTTTGGTGGGAAGGTAACAGTGTTCCGTGCACCTTTGGCCTTTAGTCATGCTGGCCACATGACCATGGAGACATCTTTGGACAGTGCTGGCTCTTTGGCTTTGAAACGGAGATGAGCACTGCCCCCTAAAGTTGGGAACAAGTAGCACATATGTGCGAGGGGAACCTTTACCTTTTCCCAACCTAACTCTTCGTTTTGTTTTATTTTGCCCTGATAGACGTTGTCAGTTCACACAGGATCACAGCGTGATCACCAGAGTCTTTGGTACAAAACCTCTTTTTCCTAAAGCGAAAGGCACCCTCAGCCACTCTCAGAAATGTTCCTCTAAAATGCAGCATGGATGGGAAGAAGATGTCTCCCTGAACAAAGAGGCATAATTAACATTTGCTTCTTTTACCCCAAAGGGAACAATATTTCAAAACTGTTGCCTTGTATTGATTGCTAAGAGAAATACATAACCCATCATTAATGTATTGTAGTTAAACAATTTCTTAAGGTTAAACTGTGGTTCATAAATCTGGCATTGGACTGAAGCTTTTTCTTTAAGTAACATCTGCCTTGAAAACTTTTTTTTTCTATAAGGTTACACCTGGGAATGGAAATGGTCCGTGAACACACTCAGATTAACTCTTTTTCAATGACTTCATATGTTTTAAGGGGCATTCAGAATGGGTGAGTTGAGTTCTCACAAATGCTGATATCCCCCCCCCAATGATTTCATTTTAATCAGAAAATACAGAATCTGAGAATTGATTTTAAATTTATAGAAGTGGTCATTAAAATAATTTATAATCCCACAAAGAAATTCCATCTGATCAGACTATAGTTGGTGAAGAAAATCACTATCAGTAAAATGTTTAACGCTCAGAAAAACTTATTTCCAATTCCCCTCACAAACCTTTTAGCAAACATTGACAACTTTTTAATAAACACCAACAATGTTGATTTTTAAAAAAAATAAAATAAATACGCAGCAGGAAATTGGTTCTGTTCCAGCTTTTTAAGTAGGGCTTTGGCATTTTTTTCTTTCAACAAAATGTATTTTGAGACTAAACAAACTAACATTTTAGAAGCCTGGATTCTACTTTGCACAATCACTCTTTTCTTTTTGAATTTAAAAAAACCCAAAGGTTAACTGTAGCTTCTCAAAAATTTGCCTATTCTGTTCCAAGTCTGAATAATTCTTGTCAAGGGGGACTCAGTATGAACTCTGCCATAATGTAAGAGTTAATATAAAGTTTTTAAAAACCTTGCACATAACTTGCATTCCTGGGCAAATTTAGTTTAAGTAAGTCCAGAGTTTGATGGATTTGCAGTTCTAGGTTTTTAATATACATCTTGGGAATATTTGAACCTTAAGACATGCTATTTTATGCCAGTCTCATTTTAATATTTTGTTGCTACTCTCAGTGAGGCAGAGATGTCATTTGCTTATTTTTCAAAAGAAAATTGAAGTAGTGTTGCCAGGACTGAGAAAATTGAGGAAATTATTTTTGCCATTTTGGAGGAGGAGTATAAATAGAGGCTGAGTTCCAAAATCTCCATCTTTTAGACTAATTTATATTATACATTATATATATAAATATCTAACCACTTTCCTTTTTTAATATAGTAGATACACACAGTATTTGAAATCCACTCAGGTCATGGAGAGGGGAGGCTAATGTTTAAAAGAAAATAAATACTTTAGCGACCTTTTTTCTTTTAAAAAAAGTGGCAGAAGAGTGATATAATGCAATTCATTTTTCTGGGGGCAAACAACTGAACATAAATGTTCAAGTCTCCCACTGCTCATGGTAGTCTTCAAGATCACACACAACTCTTTATAGGTAAAGGTAGAGGTTCCCCTCGCACATATGTGTTCCAACTCTAGGGGGTGGTGCTCATCTCTGTTTCAAGAGCCAGAGCTGTCTGAATATGTCCCCGTGGTAATGACTAGATGCCGAAGGCACATGGAATGCTCTTACCTTTTCATCAAAGGTAGTCCTTTTTCTTCTTGCATTTTTACATGCTTTCGAATTGCTAGGTTGGCAGAAACTGGGAGAAGTAACGGGAGCTCACTCCATTACATGGCGCTAGACATTCAAACTGTTGACCTTTCTGATCAACAAACTCAGTGTCTTAGCCACCCAGTCACTCAGCCACTGCATCCTCAACTCTTTATACAACCAGTTAATTGCATGCTACAACTCACACATTATCCCAATCAGGGGTGTGTTCCAGCAGCTGCTACTGCCAGTTTGCTCATGGTTGCACAGCGCACGCACTTGATGCATGCTGTGCGCACATGCACAATATTATAAAACACTTCTGTCCATGTGCAAAAGCCAAAAAGAAGGAGAACTGGTTCAGGGATGTGGCAGGCCTGGATCGCTGCCAGTTCCAGCAACCCAAGTTGCCACACTACTACTGGTTTGGCCGAACTGGTCCAAACCGGTAGAAACCCACCCCTGATCTCAATCTGTAATATAGTTTGTTCAATTTTAGTTTAGCATGCTTTATGAACCCAGGTATTAGGCCCTTAAAACCATGGCTTTAGACTCAGCACAGCACATGTCTCTAAAAAATTGCCACTAAGTAAATAAACATGGTTAAGAAAAAAAAAACATAGATTAGTGCAGTTGATGAACCCAACTCCAGAGAATGTAGTTCGGCCTGTAGACTCACTTCTTAAGTAGTTTGACCCTATGTCAAATCCTCACTGCTATACTTGCTGCATCAATTTCCCCAGTCTCCCTTGATAAAAATTAAGTTGACAGCAATCTGGACATTGCAACAGCGGGAATCATTCTTTACTGCTTCTGGAAGATTGATAAAGACACCGAAAAAGCCAGGAAATTTTGTAACAGGCATATTGCTCCTATAGCTTCCCACAATCTAATCAACCTTTCTTCACACTGCCACCTGATATGATTGAGAGAAAACTAATGGGACTGTGAGGCCTCCTAGGAGGGACTGAAGTAGGAAAGGCTCCAGGCCTTTCCCATCAGAAGCAAAGCTAATGAGGAAACAAGAAGTGATCTCCTTGTAATGTCCCTTGTTACATCATCAGGCACATAAAAAGTCCTGGAGCTCAAAGTGAGCACAAGCTCATGCCAATCAAATATACCCTTTCCGAAGGTAAAAGCCTTGAAAATGCATTTGCTGTATAAATCGGGGGATGGAGGGGGAGATGAGGAAACAAATAATGTCAGCCTAAAGTGACGTGAAATAGATAACAATGACCTTGGAAATAATTTAGAAAGAGTGCTTTGCTAAACAGGAGATTGCAAATGTTATTTACAAGAGCATCTTCTCTGAATAAAATACCCATTTGTGAGTTAAAGTCACAAGGGGTCATATTCTAGATCAGGTGTGAAATCCAGCAGGTTCTAACACAGACCAATGAGACCAATTACTACTCTTGGCCAGATAGGGAAGTTTTCAGATATTCCAGATATTGTAGATCTATATTTATTTTTAAATCTCTTCCCATTGACTGGAACAGTGAAGAGGAAATCAATCATAGGCAGAAAGGAAACTGCAAATTTGCCCAAGATAATGACACATAAACAAGATCAGGAATGGACTTTTCAGTGGTAATACATGACTCTGGAAGCTGAACGTTACTATGGTGGAGAAAAAAAGATAGTTTTCAAATTGTAGATCTGACCATTACTAAGACTACCATGGTCTGCAAAAACAAACAAACCCTGAAGCAATCAATCCTGACTGTTCTCTTGAAGAGATGATGAGCCAGCAGAAACTCTTCTACTTTGGAGGTGTACTGGGTGTAGACAATAGACCAGGAAAAAGTGATTATGCTGGGCAAGACTAAGAGATGAGTGGAAATACAGTGAATAAATGGTGGCTATCAGACTTTATGGCACCTAGCTAAATAATATTATCTAATGAGTCAGAAAGCAACATTTCTGAAAATAGCCATTAAGAATCATGTAAAAAGGCTGGAATTCAACACTATTTTTTCTTTTTTTATGTTCCTTTTATATTTCAAGGTTGACTCAGCCTTCCGTCCTTCCAAGGTCGGTAAAATGAGGACCCAGATTGTTGGGGACAATATGCTGACTCTATATAAACCATTTAGAGAAGGCTTAAAAGCACTGTGAAGCGGTATATAAGTCTAAGTGCTATTGCTATTTCAAACATATACATCAAACTAATATGTGATGAATCTACTTCAGAGTAAACAATTAAGGATCATGGTCTTTGGGCCGACATAAATTACTGTAAAAATGCTTTCAGGCAGTTTGTGACCTTATGCTATACTTGTAAGAATGACATTGTTGCAACTAATGCTGATGACGGATGAATTGGACAAAAGCCTGCTTTCCAGCTAACAAAAAGAAGAGAAAGGGGGCCAATTAATCTCGGTACAATTTCTTTATACTGTATTAGTAGCAAAAAATCAAGCTTAAAATTTTGCATAAACCAAGATTCTGTGGTTTATTTGACAAATGATAAGTAAAACAAATGATGCTAATGTGTGAGGCCTTTGTTTTGCTACTTTATAGCCTTATCCTTTCTTATGTAGGATTGTATCTTCATCCTTATTATAAAACTCCTATTTTGGCTGCCTCCATTAAATTTAAAGTATAGGTTGGATTTTAACTTTACAACATTTATCTCCATAAAATAGGTGTTAGTATTTCCAGAATGCAATTATTTTGTAGTAGGCTTGTATTCTGTGTTATATACATAAAATAAAGCTCTTGTCTTTCTTTAATATAACCAGGATTGCTGAATTATAAGCCAATAAAATTATCTCCCCCACCCCCTCCTCAACTGACCCGGCTATTTTTTGCTGTGCAGCTGTACCTTTCCTACCACAAGAGAAAGCAATGCTCTCTGATCTCCTCCAGATTTATTTGAACATATATTTGGCTGACATTCTACAAAGGTGGCAGCAGAAGTTGAATCAAGAACACTGCTCCAACTTTTAACTCTACTTTCTCGGAAGCTTGCATCACTTTTTTTTATGAATAGAGATGAAAGCCTTTTCTTCCCATCAAAATTAGGATGGAAGCCAAGTTAATTTCTCAGTAACCAAGGTTGATTCCAAGACCTTGAATGACTTTGGGCCAGGCAACATAGACCCTTACCTCTTTGAAAATGAATGAGGCACAATAGATGTTTTCTCAAACTTGTATAGGTCTTCAGGCAAAGTAAGAATGAGAACTCTATTGTGACAGTGAAGGAAGGACTTTTAGATAACATTAGATTAAAGAAGGTTTTTTATTATCGTGTGGACTTAAAAAATGAACTACCCATAGGGAAATGTTTCGCTTTCTGCAATCTATCCTTCCCAGTAGACCCTCATGATACATCTCTCACCAGCTCCATAGCTCGTGCTGGGATTAACATAATTGAATAAATACATGTGCCTGCAGGAATAAATGGTACTCCTGAGGAAGATGCCTCTCTCCAGATTCAGCTCTGCCTCTTATAACTGCAAACACTATGATCAAGGGAAAAAGTACCGTATTTTTCAGAGTATAAGATGCTCCAAAATATAAGACGAACCTTCCTTTTGTGGAGGAAAACAAGAAAAAAGCTGCCTTTGCCTCCCAGCAATTTGCCTCCTTGCAGCAAACAGCAGTCTGTATCAGTTTCAGCACAGCCTGATTAGCACAAGCAGCTGATTGTCAGTTGGAGCAGCCTCCCAATGATCAGCTGTTTAAGGCTGCAGGGATTGCCATAGCCTATTGCTGCCTCCACACCCCTCACTTTTGGCCTCTGCATTCAATTTTCAGCCTCTGCATGCTCCGTTTTTGGCCTCCACATGCCCATCCTAGTGGTTGGGATCGGAATGGGTGGGAAATGGGGCATGAGGAAGCCAAAAATGGGGTGCGTGGAGGCCAAAATGGGATATGGAGGCCAAAAATGGGGTGTGCGGAGGCAGCAATAGGCAATGGCAATCCCTGCAGCCAGAAACAGCTGATGGTCAGGAGGCCGAGCCAATCGTCAATCAACTGCTTGTGCTAATCAGGCTGTACTGAAACTAAAACTGAAACAGGTTGTTTGCTGTTTGCTGCAAGGAGACAAATTGCTTGGAGGCAGAGGCCAACAGGTGGGGGCCAACAGGTGTACAGGGCTACATTCAGTATATAAGATGCACCCAAATTTTCACCCTCTTTTAGGGCATGGAATGCATCTTATACTCTGAAAAATATGGTATTCTATGTGTGAAGAATTCCAGTTTGTTATAGTGATCATAATGGAATGGTTGATCATTACCTTCTCTGACTGGGTGCTTCAATAAAATAAGGGGAAAAGTGACAGTATCCGAACTACAGTTGACATAGCTAACTTGAAGAAGAAAAATAAGAGTTTTGTGACACCCTAACATCAGTCCTTCAAGGAAGGCCAAGGCATAAAACAAATTCCACAAAAAATATTGGAACTCTAATTTATAGATATGAATAGGCTATAGTTACAGAATTTTGACATGACAGCATTTTCTTTCTTTTCCTCAAGAATGAAACACTTTATTTTTCCCCCAAACTATCTTATTTTCCCAAGATTAAATCATATTTTGCTAAATGCATTGCAACATGCTTTCTCCAAGGTAACTTCTGGACTCTACACACTCAAAGACTAGTTGATATATTTCCCTCTTACATTGAAGCATCTACAGAAGCATTTCATGGAGATCGTGGAAACTAAACAGGTTAAGGCTTAGTACTTTAATGGAGGAATTTTAGGCTGTTGTCTAGATTGAGATGTAGCAAAACAAACTGGATGTAGACAGTGAGAAATCACATCTATAATGTTGTCAAGAAGTCTGTACCAATGTAGTCACCAAGAGTCAGACCTGACTTGAAGATGATTTGACCTTTAATTTTATGAGAGCATTCAGACTCAACTGTTGTTTGGATCACATTGTTATTGCATACTAACTGATAACCCGGCACTGTCCAAGTATTTATTTATCCCAATTCTGTATTAGACAGGAATGGCAATGTCAAGTGGCAATGTTAGTACGGAATGGGCTGTCCTCCCTCCTTCCATGAATGTTGCTGCAACTAAAAATTCCTAAAAATGTTTTCCCTGTGCCTCCAGAAGTGTAATTTCTAATGTTGGATTTTCCCCCTTACCAGAGGGAGCCCCCTTGTGGAATACTGTGAATCTGTTACCATGGCAACTCCATTGCACTGTACAGTAGAAGTCATTTTAAGGCAGTACAGTAGAAGCCATTTTAAGGCACAACAGTCTGTATCTTAACAGAACACCCCCACCACCACCACCCTTGACTTGGCATGTGTTTACACATTTTTAAAATGTAAAAAAGAAAATTTGGACCGCAAAGGTTCAGAAATGTTTTTAACTGAATCTGTCATCATATGCATACAATTGCCATGTCAAAGATAGAGACTTCAGTATAGAGAGGGAGAGAGAGAGGGAGAAAAGGGGACAGGGAAAGAGAGTCACAGAAAAAGATCAGTTTCCATTTGATAAGACTCACAATGCTCTTCTTCAAAGAAATACTCTACAAAATGAAGCCCCAATTGATTCAATAAGGAGAGAGGGAACTTCACACCAAGGTTAGCTGCTTTAAAGCAAAACATGTTTGGCAAACATGTCCCCAGGGCTAAATCAATTATTTTTAACCATCCTGTCAGTGTTCAAAACCAACAAAGTATTCTGAAATGCAGAGTCGTAACTGAGGGTTACTGAAACATGAAGAATGCTGCTTTCACATGCATTTTGAAGGCACTTCCACCATATAAATTAGATCCAGAACTGCAAACATAGATGTTTTTCTTCTGAATACTGTAGAACCACTGGTCACAAATGCTTCTAACTATGACCAAATTGGTTTCCTACCAAAAAATTCACAATTTCTTTTCTTTCATGGCTGATTTCCCCTTCCACGCCATTTTCTTTTAATTTCCAAAATGAGATTCAGGTCAGAACCAAATCTATTTGTGACAAAAGTTATGAAACGAATTATGGTCATGACCAGAGGTTCCACTGTAGTAGGTAAAAAAATAGCCATCCAAATGCCAGCATCTTCCTGTCTTTGGCTAATCTCAAGAAGATAAGCAGAAAACCTTATCACTGCCTGGAGGAAAGTGCACCAGGAAATAGCAAGACTGTAGACAGACTGCAAGGTTAATTATCAATCAATTGATTGCCTAGAAGAAGGAATGGCAAGACATTTTAATACTGTTGCCTAGAAAATAACATGAATGAGTTGATGTGATAACTAGAATTCAAGTCTGACTTGAGGAAGACTTTATTATTGAAAAGGAAAATGGTTTTTGGTAATTTCCAAAACATTGAAGAGGAGATTGGCTGTTGAAAACATTAAATTCTTGCCAGAAAAAGACTTCTTATATTTCAACAGCTGATGTGTGGTAGTAGAGTTGAATTATGACAAAGTAGATACTATTTATTTGTTATTTATTTGTTTGTTAAATTTATTGGCAGCCTATCTTGCTGTGGGGCTACTCTAGGTGACTTGCATTGATTAAAAGGGAGAAATGAAGAGAGGGTAAACAGAAGTAAGATAACAGAACAATAAAACAAACTGAAAAAGAACATAATGAGAATACATCAATATGTTAACCAAAAGTAAAAAAAAAAAAAATTAAACCCACAGGTCAATTCAATCTGAATGTTGTCATATGTATAAAATTTAGTGATGGAAGAGAGAGAAAAATGCTGGCAAAAGGATGATCAAAAGTAATTAATTTGGCTGGAATGACCAATAGAGAATATTGAATTGTTCTGCATATAATCATTATAAAAATGATCAAGTTTTATAATTTCAGAAGCCCCCCCCCCCCTTAGGGGGAAAATACAAAATGGATTAACATGAATCTAATCAGGAATAGATATAAAGCTGTTCATTTTATCTTTAATTTAAATTAATTACCTATAAAAAGAGGTTTTTTGGGGGGAGAAGTGGTTTTAACCATGCATTTGTTTTAGGATTCTTTTGATTTGCACACCCTAGAAATGATAGCACAACATCTATTTTGTCAGTGCGCAGATGGATGGTTGAGGACAATTATTGAGAAGTATGACCCTTTGGCTGCTGAACATCTATTTTAACAAAACAGCAAAAGTTCAATCTAAAGCCAGTGACTACCCAGTATTGACATGCAGAGAAAGGTCATATGGACCTTTAGATAGATTCCTGCATGAATCAATGCACTGCCAAATTGATGGAACCTCAAGTTAATGTTCTGCCAATAATTGCAAGTAAATTTCATATGCCACCCACTGGTAGCCTTTCTGACAGCTTCAAATGACCCACAGATTCATTGAATGGGTTGAAATAACCAGAATGTTCAGCAAAGCAAAGAAAGGGAAGGCAGATGGCTCCAGAACATGTTTATACATCACACTCAGTTAGATATGTATCTACAACATATGCATAACAGAGTAAACTGAGGAAACGAAACTCAGCGCAAAATAGACAAGCAATTTTTGTACTTTTCCCCCTCCTAAGTGTTGAAGGGCTCAGTGGCTAAGTCGCTGAACTTGTCGATCAGAAAGGTCGGCAGTTCACAGGTTTGAATCCCTAGTGCCACTTAACGGGGTGAGCACCTGTTACTTGTCTCAGCTTCTGGCAACCTAGCAGTTAGAAAGCATGTATAAAATGCAAGTAGAAAAATAGGAACCACCTTTGGTGGGAAGGTAACAGCATTCTGTGCGCCTTCAGCATTTAGTCATGCTGGCCACATGACCACAGAGACGTCTTCAGACAGCGCTGGCTCTTTGGCTTTGAAATGGAGATGAGCACTGCCCCCTAGTCGGGAATGACTAGCACATATATGCGAGGGGAACCTTTACCTTTTTAAGTGTTGAAGCTTAATTTACAGTGGCTTATTTCTCACAGCAGTTGAGGTGAGAAACGTATTTCTGAATGCTGTTCTTCAGCCTGTAGCAGATAAAATATATTTGCAATATCCTAAGCATGGCCAAGCAATACATCATGGCAAAGACTAGGCCTGCATTTCCTTTATGGCTTCCTATTTACAGCATTCATTCATTCATTCATTCATTCATTCATTCATTCATTCAGATGTAAAGAAGCATTAAATCACATCAAGCCCCATTTTAAATCTATTGTGGTACAATCCAGATACAGGTACAGGCTGGCTGGGGATTTAAGTCTCTCATCTCTTAAAGATACCAATTAGGAAAGGAATAGCTGTGGAAGAATCGGAAAGCAAACATTTAAAACTCTTTTTTAAAAACGTTCTAACTTTCCTTTAGAGAACTTTTTTCAATATGTTACATTGTCAATGAAAATAACATTACAAAATAGTTCCTTTATGTCCAAGAGGATCTATTTTTATTTTTCAGAAGCAATGACGAGAGGAAGGCAGAGAAAAAGGTAGAATTTTTGAAGTGCTTTTATACTTAAAAGAACACACTGATTGCAGAAGACAAAATGTTATTGTTTGTATGCTAGATTGGAAAAACTCTTTCAATTTCACTTGACAAGTATTTGGTTCAATTTGGTAAAAAAGAAACCAGGCTTGGGAAGAAACTACTAGTAGATAATCTATCTGGATAATTTATTGCTAGTCTTAATAAAAACACTGTTCTGCCACAATCTTCCTTGATCTGATGTCCTCTAGATTTGTTTTACTCTGATAGAAATTCTGGATTTATAACCTAACACAGATGGTCCTTGACTTACAATTATTCATTTAGTGACAATTCATAGTTACAACAGCACTGAAAAAAGTGACTTACCATCACAGTAGCCCAACAGTCATATGATCAAAATCTGGGCACTTAGCAATCATCATATATTTACAACAGTTGTAGCATCCCATAGTCACATGATCACCACTTGTGAACTTCTTGTGAGCTGGCTTCTAACAAGCAAATGGAGAAAGCTGAATTCACTTAATGATTGTATGATTCACTTACAACTGCAGTGATATATTAACAACTGTGGCAAGAAATGTTGTAAAATTGGGCACAATTCACATAACAACCACCTTACTTATCAATGGAAACTCTGGTCCCAATTGTCAAGGACTGCCTGTAGTTAGGAAAGGTTGATTGTATTGTATTGTATTGCATCGCATTGCATCACATCACATTGCATCACATTGTATTAATTATACCATACCATACCATACCATACCATACCATACCATACCAAGTTATGTTATGTCATGTTATGTTGTGTTGTGCTGTGCTGTGCTGTGCTGGTGTTTGTGTTTGTGTTGTGTTGTAATGTGATGTGATGTTCAGGGGTGAAATCAACTTACCTTCATTACCGATTTGCAAATGTGAGCACGTGCATGCAGGACCTTCCACACATGCACATAGCATCAAAAATGGAAAGTGATGACATCAGGGTAGGTGAGCAGAGCCTCCCGCTGCCACCACTACCGGTTTGCCCGAACCAGATAGAACTGGCTGAATTGCACTACTGGAACTTACGTTATGTTATGTTGTGTTGTGTTATTATGTTATATTATGCTATGCGATGCTATGCCATGCCATGCCATGCCATGCTATACTATGTTATTACAAATACAGTATTTCAACTCCTAATGACCATATAATCACATACTTTTTTTTGGCCCCAAAGAAAGTGACTTGCCATTGCTTTCTTTCAGAATTGGTTGGGGGTTTTTTTGAGCTGAAGAAGCTTCTTGGATGAGAAATGAAACATGCAATATCCTTATAAGGTTCATCTACAAAGGACCTATTTTAAACAATTAAAAAAGAAAAAGCCATCTTATAGGCTTACCATCTTGGTAAGGTCTATTAAGTAGTTTGCCTAATGGATCAGTTTTCCATCATTATTTCACCAGCATCTCCTGACATAACTGGGGAAGTCTCTGGATTAAAATCTGTAGAAATGACCTTGTTTCTCAATCCAAATGGCTCCCAGAAGAAGTCAAATGAAACTAGTAATGAGCAAGATAATTTCAGAACTCAGGCTGGCAATTTAATAGTCATTACACACATAAGTACATGCGCGCGCGCGCGCACACACACACACACACACACACACACCATAGGGTAGGAAAGGAAGAGGGTAAAATGTAGTCATAGTTTATATACTTAGACTCAAAGACCCAAGCCCCCACAAGGTAAAATAAACATAAGGAGTTCTAACAATCAGAAGAAAAGATAGTTTACTATATAAACATATCTAATCAAATAAAGTTTTAAATTCCAGAGTAGAGGAAAAAACCCACAGACAAACTCAAAGATTGATTCTAAGGTCCATGAAGGGGCATTTCTGATTGGGGCATTGAACTCCAGAGTTCTTTTTCATTGTCTTCAAAGTTTACACAAACAAACCAACCAATAGAAATTCTTCTTGTTATCCACTTGAATAGAAATCGTTATGGAAGAGTGGGGAGAAATGGCCTCTTAATTTAGGAAGAAGTCCTTGATTCTCATTCATTTTTCTGTGGCCACAGAGCTGACAGAGTCGGTCTTTCAGCAAAGTTCTTCCTTCTGTAAACTTCTTTTGCTTGGCCTGAAATGGAGAAAATAAAACCAGGAAGTAAGCAGGATGCTCAATTGATATATTGTGTGGTTTAGCTCTCAGATATCAGGCTTCTGGTTCCATCTCATAAAATACAGCCAATAAAGATTTGGAATGCATTCATTCCAGTTGATCTATTTAGCAATGAGGTCATCTGTAGCTGCTTTATCATAAACAAACTAGTTGCCAAGATTTTAACAAATATTGGTGCTCTTTTCTTTTTTAAACAGGAAGTCCAAGCTGGACAACAGTATCTTACAGTGCCAAAGGGCAATAGAGATAACTTCATGTTTTGACAGCTTGGGTAGAAAATACAAATCCAACAATCCATGATAAAATTGAATTTCTGTCTGGTGCCACAAATACTGCAATGGTAAAAAGAATTCATATTTTTAAAAGAAGTACATATTACAGCTGTGACCAATCCATTCATCCATTCATTCCATTTATATGATTGCCATCTTAAATACATAACTTTGTGTGTCTAACAATGAATAAAAACAAAACATATTTATTATTATAGCAGAATAAAATAAATAGCCTATACAGCAGCCAAGATGAATACCAAGCAACAACAATTGACACAACAATGGTACAGGTTAACTCTCCCAGTGCCCCAAGTTCATTTATAAAACTAGGTCTTCAAGACCTTACAGATATTCAGCATTGTTGGAATAAGTCTGATCTCTTGGGGAATTATGTTCCAGAGATTGAGCACCATGACAGGAGAGGCTCTTATCCTGGGTCATGTCAGACCCAAACCCAGACACCACAGTAAAATTCAATTGAGTCCAATTCTTCATTTGCTTACACTTAATGGACAGAGTCTCGCCAGATTAAAGCTATAACCTTCTAATGTAATAGATATACCCTGGGAGATTCTAGACTGTGGCTATCCCAAACCTCCTCCTCTCACCCCCATCCAGCTTGGCATTATGCAGTGTCTTTATTTGGCCTTCTCTCTAGAATGCCTTTGGAGATTCTCAGTCATCCAGGTCATGGCTGTCTCAAAACATTTCTCTCTAGAAAGTATCACTACCACCCTGGGAAACTTTGGTGCTCTTGCCAGACACCCTAGCTCCATTTCTTCTCTAGGTGCACATTCTTGCCAGATGATGTTCCCTAATGGTAAGGATCCAGATGTGTAATAGGATAGGTAATTACAACAGGGGAGAATTCAAGTCCTGCAAGTAACTTGGTTCTATCCTATGCAGGGCTTGTTGTGCCTTCAAGTCAATGTTGACTCCAAGTGACAACCTAGACTAATAATGGTTGCAGTTTTCCTAACAAGTTTTGAAAGTGTTTTGTCCTTGCTTTCTTCCAGGGCTGAGACAGAAGGACTAGCGCAAGGTTCCATCCCTAAGACGCAATGAGAACTCACATTGCCTTCACCACTACATCAAACTAGGTCTCATTTATAGAAGCATCTATATATTTGTCTATATCTATCCAGTAGTCTTAATTTCTAAATACCCCGTGTGTGTACATACACACACACACTTTCAACTTCAGTGGCATTTGTTTCGCTATTATAAACATAATTTCTCCACTCATTAAAAGATGTAGGAATGCTTATCAAATCTGTAGATAATTGTTTCCATTCAAAATTGAGAAAAAAATAAAGATAGCTAATAAAAGACTTAAATAATGTTCAACATTATATTCGTAGGTTTGTAGAACGGCAGGAAAGTAACAGAAATAGACATAAACTTATTCACTTAGGAAATAAAAATCAAAAGCATGCATATAACATTGGATAGCTGGCTTGGTAATCCCCACCCCCACCCCAATTCACTTGTGTCCGATTCTTGGAAACTGCCTAGATGAGACCTTGCAGTTACATTAGCAAAGTTTTTCAGAAGTGGTTTGTCATTGTTGGTACTAAGAAAAAAGAGCTTGGAATAGTAGTTGATTGCAAATGAAATATGTTCCACAAGTAGAACGGGTCTGCAAAAAGCCAAATGCAATTTTAGGCTATGTGAACAGGAATACAATTTCCCAATCACTGCAAGTAATTATTTCGCTTCTGTCAGCTTTGGCCAGACACCACTTCACTCTGGACAGCACAGTGTAAGAACAGTTCAGAGAAATTAAAAGTGGTTCTGAGGAAAGTAGCATAATGAATGATCAGGGGATGGGAGATGAACCTTATGGGAAAAAAAAATGGAGATGAGGATGTTTGTCTTGAGAGACAACTGAGAGTGATTTTTTTACAGCAGCTGAGTATGTGATCATTATTATTATTATTATTATTATTATTATTATTATTATTATCACATACTCAGCTGCTGTAAAAAAATCACGCAGATTGATTATAAATTGCGGCACAATTCAGTAGCACAAATTATCCATTGGAATTTGTGCAAAAACTATAATATTAAAACAGCAACAAACTGGTGGGAACATCAGCCTGAAAAAGTCACCAAAAATCAGATGGTCAAGATCTTGTGGGATTTTCGCATACAAACGGACAAAATAATGGCGCATAATACACCAGACATCACACTGGTTGAGAGAAATAAGGTTACAATCATAGACATCGCAATACCAGGTGATAGCAGGGTTGACGAGAAGGAATATGAAAAAATCACAAAATACCAGGACTTAAAAATCGAAATTCAATGATTATGGTACAAACCAGCGGTGGTAATTCCAGTGGTAATTGGCACACTGGGTGCTATTCCAAAAGCACTGGAATTACATTTAAAACAGTTAAAAATTGACAAAATCATCATTAGTCAAATGCAAAAAGCCACACTGCTTGGATCTGCACGCATATTACGAAAATACATTATGACATCCTAGGCCCCTGGGTGGGGCCCGTCTAGTAACCAATGCCAAATCCGGCGAAACAACTGGCCGCTGTGATACAATTGAATAATAATAATAATAAATAGTAATTTCATTGGTCCTGCTCCTTCTTAGATTTTTTTTGCAAATCTTTTCACTCCCTCTTTTATTTTGCATCTTGCTTAACCTTCAAATCCATTAATCATCAATTCATTTTTTCCTTTTTTTCAGAAAAGAGTCCATATAAGGTTTCCAGTCTTAGAAAAATATCTGTCCCACTGTATTGTTATTCAAAAGTGCTGAGAAGGTTGAGGTCTTAATCCGGGCCTTTGGAGAAGCAGAACTTGTCAGCCCTTATATGTAGTCCAAAGAAAAAACTCCAAACATGAATACTAACACTCCCTTTACTGAAAGGTTACAATAACAGAATCTTGCAAGTTTGAAAATACATCTCTCCCCTTTACAGTCCAAGAAACTAGGGATGGTCTGAGACTTCTGAGATGTTTGCCCCAGTCCCACTCCTTCGGTGTGCTGATCTGCCTCTTATCTGATAATGCCTAATATGTGGCCCACCTCTTCCTCCTCCTTCTCCTCCTGTCTCTCAAGGACATTCTCTCTTCCTTCTTTCCATCTAGTGTGCCCCTTTTGTTGGTTTTATTGTAATTTCTTTGTTTTTATGTTGTGAACCACCCAGAGCTTTTGGGAGTTGGGTTGGATACAGGTTTATTATTATTATGGTTGGTCACACAGTCAACCAGCTGTTTAGACTGGATTTGTCATTTTTATCCCTCTATCAAGTCCTTCCCTGGGATAAACCGATGTTATTGTTTGAAGGTATTAAAGGTCTCATCGCACAAATAAGGGGTGTGCATAAGGGCCCCAATGTGCCTACCGTCCCTGTCCTAATGTGCCCTTTTATTTGTATCCATTTCATGTATTCAAAATCATGTTTTTACTTATATATGATATCCATTACATGCTTGATGAAATAAAAAAAATAAATACAAATAAAATATGTAAGAAACAAATACAGCCACTTTTTGCAATTGACAGATGGCTTTTTCCTCAGGAACAATGATGTTCAAGTGGTGGTCTGTATGCTTTGGGATTGCACTCAAAGCACCTATTGCTATTGGTACTGCTTTCTTTTGCCACAATTTCTATGGAGATTCTCAGCCATCCAGGTCATGGTTGTCTCAAAGGTGTTTTTTCAAGAGGCAACTGGACTTTCTGGTTTTTTTTCTTTGAAGACATTTCACTTCTTATCCAAAAAGCTTCTTCAGCTTCTTGAATAAGAAGCGAAACATCTTCAAAGAAAAACCAGAAAATCAGTTGCCTCTTGAAAAAAACACATTTGGAATGTTTTGCCACAGTTATTCTACTCGTGTTTGCAGGTATTTGTAATTTTTTATTTTCTCCAGATTTTTTTCTCTCTCTCTCATTCTGATTTCTCCAGGTATTGCAATGTCCACTATTCAGACTTTTTTGTTTTTCTCACTGAAAATTGTTAAGTCTAGGGTGTTATGTGACAGATGCTTGTCTGAACTCTAAAGTTCCAGAGTACTATAGCTTCTTCATTCTCTATTACTTTATTTTTTTTGTGGTCCCACCAGTTCTTGCTTGCAGGCAAAAGATATTTCTTTCAAAATAGTAAGAGCAATTTGATGGAAGTACCAATCACTCAGAGAAGTGATGGCTCCTTTTCACTGGACCTGTACAAGCAAGAGACTAGAAACCATCTGTTTAAAAGTTTTAATTTGGATTCCTGCAGTGAGTAAGAGGTTGCAAATCTGTTCTTCTCACTCATGCGAACTTTAGATATTCCGCCACAAAATTAGAAGATAGCAGGAGATCTACTTCAGTTTATCCCAATAGCCATGAGTCAGAATATTTTATGCTGTGACCTACACTCATTTACAGGTTAAACCATACCATCTCTAGTGCAGTGTATCATAAGCAATATCACAATGTTGTTTCATACGGGTTTCATATGCCGTTATCATAAGAAAATTCACAATCCATTTAAATGAACTAAATGAACAAGAAATCAATCCATGTCCTTCATGTATAAAACAGCAGGAACAGGTTAAATACAATATATAGGATTTCTTGTCCTGGGCAATGCTTTTCATTTGATGTGTTCCATGCTGAGATACATATTTAATTAGTTCATGGGGAGTCTCAGTGTATCATGGAAAAACCATAATTTAATTGGCAGCAGTTAAGTGGGAGTTTGTTTCAGCCCTGAACAGTCCTGGGATGGTTTCAGGCTAACTTAACCTCCCTTGGCCTACTGTTTTGCTTAAGTAGAGATGAAGGGGTAATAAACATTTAACCCTCTCTTCTATCTGCTGGCATAAAGCTAAAGACTTAGGAAAGCCCTCTATGATAGGATTTCTTTAGCAACATTTTCTCACTTTATGTGTGCAATTTTCACCCTACTGGCTATCTAGTGCAGGGTTCTCCAAACTTGGCAACTGTAAGAATCATGGACATCAACTCCTAGAATTCCTCCACTAGCATGGCTGGGGAGTTGGGGTCCACAAGTCGTAAAGTTGCCAAGATTGGAGATCCCTATTCTACGTAGATAGGTATGAAACAACAGGGTTAGGTGGCAACTCTCTCCAACTCAGAGATAGAAGAGACTTTTGCAGAAGCTGATGGAGACTCCCCATTTGACTAGATGATCTGTGTTCATCTACCACTGGTTCATGAGACTTGTCACACTCTCAGAGCAGTGCAGTGCACTGGGTTACTCCTGTCATCTGCACATACCCATAAAGTGGCATACATTTACAGTATGTGTGTAAGAGACCTAAGTGCAAGAGTGAAGCCAAAAGCAATGAGTTGTGGTTGCTACTAAGCAAAGGTCAAGAAGAAGGGGAGCCTATTATATTTTCACTCATGGATGATTCTCCGCAGCAGAGTAGTCAAGAAAGGCCAACTCACAGTGCACATAAAAACCAACATTACACCCTTTGCATAACAAACAATGTTACCATTTATGCCAAGTTCTGCTGCCATTTATAAGCACAGGGGAAAGGAAATCTTTAGATCATTGTGAACTACAGTGAATGTTTTCGGCGGGGGGGGGGGGAGATTCCAAAAATAAATAATGCCATGTGCGTTTTCTTTTTGTTTTAAACTATGTTAATTAAGATTTGGTTGTTGCACTTGGGGCTGACGAGATCCAGCTGCAAGTCCACACTTGACTGGGTAGCTCATTGTTATTCTCACCTAGTCTATTTCATAGAACGGGTAGTCCTCACCTAATGACCAGTTGCTTAGGAGCCATTAGAATATATGATGCATACACACACACACACACACACAAACACACACACACACATATAAAGATGCAAATGACCTGGTTCCAATATTATACTGGCTGCGCACACATCCAAAGTCACATGACTGCATTTCGGGCAAGTAATAACCAGCTCACCTTTCCAACTGGTTGCAGAGTTCTGCACTCACATCAGTGTCATTTACAATGGGTTTTCTTTTTTGCCAATTTCTTAAAAAAAAATTCTTTGCTAATTTCTTGGTTTTGGCTGGTTTCCAGCAGAAAGTATCTATTATGTATTTACTTAATGACTATCACATTTGCTTAACGACCAACAGACTCATTTAATGGCCACCACATTCACTAAACTGTTTAGTTTACTTTATTGTCATTGCACATGGTACAACAAAATTAAATATCACTATGTTTGCTTAACAACCACCACAAAAAGGTAGTAAAGTCTGGCCCATGTTCACATGAGTTCATGATATACGGTGGAAATTCCAGGTACCTAGGAGGAGCCAATGTCGCGACGGAACATCGTGCGGACTCAACAGTCCGAGTCCGCCAATGACACTTTTGCCCTTGGACGGTCCGGCAGGACCTAAACCATCCCAAAGAGATGGTGACAGGGAAGACAAAACCTTGCTGGTTGCAGGGATACTGCAAAGTCCCTGATCAACCAAGGGTAGCGCTTCTAACCGGCAGCAAACAGGCAGCCCCCAGGCTGACATAGTCGGAGACGGCTCCCGAAGGAAGAGAAGAAGTGAAAGCGTTCCATGTGGTGAGGTTTTTTTTTTCTTTCTCAAGATTGCCCTAAGAAACTCTTTTTAAAAAAATAATTAGTCCTCTAAGCAAGAATAAAGCGGCGAATTCAATCCCTATTGGACTGCCTTAGAAAGTTTTTTGTTCCTGCTTTGTTCCAGGTTCCATTGCAGTCATAAGTCAAAGAGTACCGTACCTGTAACAGAATTCATTCCTTAGGGAAGAATGAAGATATTCCCATGAAGCATGAAGAAATGCAAGAAATGAGTAGATTTTAGGCTTTATTTTAAAAATAAGACATAAAATTGAATTATTTTTGTAGGATAGTCAGAGGAGTCACACAAATGAGCTTTCCAGAACTGCTCTTTCCCAGATCACCACAATGTCTCTCAAATCATGCTTGCCTTAGATGTCATCAAAAATTGGCTGCCAATAGGTTTATCTGTTGTCATCAAGGCCCTACATGCAGTGGTGGGATTCAGCCAGTTCGTATCACTTTGGGAGAACTGGTTGTTAACTTTCTGAACAGTTTTGTGAACTGGTTGTTGGAAGAAATCATTAGGGCAGAGAACTGGTTGTTAAATTATTGGAATCCCACCACTGCCAACATGGATGGACTAGGACCAAAATTTGTAGGGATTCAATAAAAGCAAAAAGAATAATCCTTAGGAGATAGGAAAATGCTTTAATTACCGGTACAAAGGAGTAGATTTCAGAGGTTTAACAATTGTTGAGAAAATTACTGGTACGTATTCTGTTAATCATAAGTAGTAGTAGTAGTAGTTGTAGTTGGGTTTATTTATAGGCCGCCCTTTTCCCTGAGGGGACTCAGGGCGGCTAACAACTTGTATGGGAGGGGAAAACATACAATAACATAAAAACACAATGTATAATTAAAATCAAGCAACATTCATTCAACATTCGGGTGGGGGCGGATTATACTCTTTACCCCCAGGCCTGGCGGGATAGCCAGATCTTGAGGGCTGTGCGGAAGGTCTGAAGGGTGGTGAGGGTACGAATCTCCACGGGGAGATCGTTCCAGAGGGTCGGAGCTGCTACTGAAAAGGCTCTCCTCCGCGTAGTTGCCAGCCGGCACTGGCTGGCAGATGGCACTCGGAGGAGGCCTAATCTGTGAGATCTTATGGGTCGAGAGGAGGTGATTGGCAGGAGGCGGTCTCCCAAGTACGCAGATCCACTACCATGAAGGGCTTTGTAGGTAGTAAGAAGCACCTTGAAGCGCACACGGAGATCAACAGGTAGCCAGTGCAGCTCGCGGAGGATAGGTGTTATGTGGGTGAACCGAGGTGCACCCACAATCACTCACGCGGCCGCATTCTGGACTAGCTGAAGCTGCCGGATGCTCTTCAAGGGCAGCCCCATGTAGAGCACGTTGTAGTATTCCAGCCTAGAGGTCACGAGGGCGCGAGTGACTGTTGTGAGAGCCTCCCGATTCAGGTAGGGTCGCAACTGGCGCACCAGGCAAACCTGGGCAAATGCCCCCCTGGTCACAGCCGACAGATGGTAATCAAAGGTCAACTGTGGATCCAGGAGGACTCCCAAGTTGCGAACCCTGTCTGAGGGGTGTAAAATTTGGCCCCCCAGCCTGAGCGATGGAACACTAACCAAATTTTTGGGAGGGAAACACAACAGCCACTCGGTCTTTTCTGGGTTGAGTACAAGCTTGTTAGCCCTCATCCAGTCCCTGACGGCCTCAAGACCCTGGTTCATCACGTCCACCGCTTCATTGAGTTGGCACGGGGCGGACAGATACAGCTGCGTATCATCCGCATATTGGTGGTATCTTATCCCGTGCCTCCGAATGATCTCGCCCAGCGGTTTCATGTAGATGTTAAATAGTACAGGGGACAGGACCGACCCCTGCGGCACCCCATATGTTAGGGGCCTCATGGTCGATCTCTGTCCCCCGACCAACACCGACTGCGACCTGTCCGAGAGGTAGGAGGAGAACCACTGCAAAACAGTGCCTCCCACCCCCACCTCCCGCAGTCGTCGCAGAAGGATACCATGGTCGATGGTATCGAAAGCCGCCGAGAGGTCAAGGAGAACCAAGATGGAGGCGTGGCCTCCATCCCTGGCTCTCCAGAGATCATCGGTCAATGCGACCAAAGCGGTTTCTGTGCTGTAACCAGGTCTGAAGCCGGACTGGAAGGGGTCCAGGTAATCGGCTTCCTCCAAGGACCGCTGGAGCTGGTAGGCCACCACCTTCTCAACAACCTTCCCAATAAAGGGGAGGTTGGAGACTGGACGGTAGTTGTTAAGTACGGCTGGATCCAAAGATGGTTCCTTCAGGAGGGGTCTCACCACCGCCACTTTAAGTGCGGCGGGGAAGTGCCCCTCCCGAAGCGAGGCGGTAATAACCGCTTGGATCCAGCCCCGTGTCACCTCCTTGCTGTTAGCAACCAGCCAGGAGGGACACGGGTCCAGTACACAGGTGGAGGCACTCACAGCCCTCATGGCCTTGTCCACGTCCCCGAGGGTAACATCCTGAAACTCAACCCAGCGATGGTCTACCAAATCGTCCTCTCGTGCCTCGGCTGGCTCTGCAAAGGTGGAGTCTAAATCCGACCAAAACCGAGCAACTTTGTCCGCCAAGAACTGGGCATAGTCTTCAGCCCTACCCTGCAAGAGGTCCCCCGTATCCCTCTTATTTAAGAGGGAACGGGTTATCCTAAACAGGGCGGCTGGACGGGACTCGGCGGACGCAACCAAGGTGGCAATATAAGATCTCTTTGCTGCCCTAAGTGCCCTGATGTACTCCTTGGTGCAGGTTGTTAAGAGTGCTCGGTTCGATTCGGATTTATCGGACCTCCACAGGTGCTCTAGGCATCTCCTCCGGCACTTCCTCTCCCGGAGCTCCTCGGTGAACCAAGGAGGCCTCCGGGATCCGCCGCCTCGTCACCTTATCTCACCCTTTGGAAAAAAATGGAAACATACTTGATGAACTTTGAAAATTTTGAAAATTAACTATGTTAACAGAATAACAGAGTTGGAAGGGACCTTAGAGGTCTTCTAGTCCAACCCCCTGTTCAGGCAGGAAGCTCTATACCGTTTCAAACAAATGGTTGTCCAATCTCTTCTTTAAAACTTCCAGTGTTGGAGCATTCACATCTTCTGAAGGCAAGTTGCTCCACTGATTCATTGTTCTAACTGTCAGGAAATTTCTCCTTAGTTTTAGGTTGCATCTCTCCTTGATTCAGTTTCCATCCATTGCTTCTTGTCCTGCCCTCAGGTGCTTTGCAGAATAGCTTGACTCCCTTGTCTTTGTGGCAAACCCAATGTTAATTAAGATTTGGTTGTTGCACATGGGCTGAGTAGGTCCTGTTTTAAAGATTTATAAAATCAGGTGAAATTGGGGCATAGTTAAGGTGACCAGACGTCCCGATTTCAGCGTGACTATCATGCTTTATAACAATTTGTCCCGTTTCCCGCTGCGTTTTTAAAAAGTCCTGATTTTCTGGCTTCATGTTGAAAGCCCAGTGGATTTGCTTAAGAAATCCTAACCGGGGCAAGACAAAAGACACCCTGTCTAATCCCTATCTCTCTCTCTGTCTCAGTACTTTCATTGAAGATATTAAAACGTTAAAGCAACAAAACGGACCCCCCCCCCCTGCGCGCCGCTTTTACCTCATTTTATAAGAAAAAAATGATCTAGTACCATAGAGCTGCAGGAAATGGCTAGAGAGGTTACTTCCTGGATTTTCCGGAGGGGAGGGGCACGGAGGTTGGAAGTCTGCTCCGAAAAATGGTGGCATTTTTCCCTGATTAATTTCACCATTTCAATTTGCTCAGTTATTTGTATTAAAATCTGCATCATTCTGGGTTTACTTGGAGTGCAAGCCTGCTGGTAAGTGGGTTTTTTTTCTTTTATTTTTTAATGTATTTTAAAATAATATTTTATTTATTGTGCATAGGATTTATTAAAATAGTTTTATTCTGTGTGGATTTAAGTTAAGAACTCCCTGTTATTAAGCTTTCCTCAATTAATCTCTGAGTAGATTCCCACCAACTTCAAGATTCCAAGGGCACATCTTGGAAGCTACACCTTTGCTTAGTTTATAGATGATGCCTTTCCTTAAATATGAAAATAAATACATTTATTGTTCAAATGTGTACATCTCAATAGAAATGACTCTCAGGGGTGACAACAATCCACTAAAATAATAATATAAAACAGTAATTACAAAAACAGGAGCAACTGTTATGAAAATTATTATTAAAAAATAAAGAATAAAAATGGAGTTATTAAGTATATTAATTGCAGCAACCACAATACAATACCTCGGTCCTTCTTTTCATTAAACTAGACATACCCAATTCCAAGGAAATAAAAGACGCTTGCTCCTGGGGAGGAAAGCTATGGCAAATCTAGACAGCATCCTAAAAAGCAAGGTGACCAGATTTTCAGTAAAGAGGGACACCTTTGACTGGGGGTGGGGGCTTGATTAAAAATTTTATATGGAGCAACAAAAATTTTCATGCAACGCAAAAATAGTATTGTAATTTTTTTTATTTCAACATAACTACAATTTACAAATATAAATTGTAACTGTTGCCAAACATCAAAATTTTGATCACGTGACCATGAAGATGCTGCAACGGTCGCTAAGTGTGAAAATGGTCGCTAAGTGTGAAAAATGGTCATCAGTCACTTTTTTCTCATTCCAAAGGTTTTATTTCTTTTAAAAAACACAAATATTTCATCATTCGTCAATCATTAAAACATTGAAGTACAATTTTTTTGTATGCCCCTCCCTCCCTCCACCCCCCCAAACCCCCTCCTCCTCCCACCCCGACTTCCCAGAACCCATACACGGTATGGATTTTTAACTAACACAGTCTAAAATCTATTGAGAAAAAAGAAATAAAGAAATTAATGACATTCTACATTGACCTTAGCTTCTTCTTGTGAACTAACTTTAAACAATTTAAATCATTTCTGATCTTAAGCATAGGCTAACTGGAATTTCTTGGTCCCGTATTTATTTTGTATATAGTCAATCCATTTTTTCCAGTCTCGTTTATATCTCTCATTTGAATGATCTTTGAGATATGCCGATATTTTAGCCATCTCGGCTAAGTTTGTAACTTTCAATGTCCATTCTTGAATTGTAGGCAAATCTTCCTTCTTCCAGTATTGCGCCACCAACAGTCTTGCTGCCATTATTAGGTGCAGAATCAAGTTAGTTTCTACCACTGTAAAATCAGTACATATACCTAATAAAAATAACTGAGGAGTAAACTTTATCCTTCTTTTAAAGATATTTTGCATAACCCACCATATTTTTATCCAGAATGCCTTAACCTTTTGGCAGGTCCACCATATATGATAATATGTAGCATCGAGAGAACCACACCTCCAACATTTAGGCTGTACATTCGGATACATAGAAGCCAACTTTTTAGGATCTAAATGCCATCTATAGAACATCTTGTAAAAATTTTCTCTCAGATTTTGAGCTTGTGTAAATTTCACATTTCTTACCCAGATTCTTTCCCATGTATCCAACATTATTGGTTCTTCAATATTTTGAGCCCATTTTATCATACAATCTTTAACTAATTCTGTTTCCGAATCCATCTGTATTAATACATTATATATGTCCTCTTTATATGCATTAAGCTTTGATCTCTTATTTGTTTAAACAAATTATCCTCAACTTGGATAAAACCAATTTTTTGATCTATTTTCCACCTAGCCTGTAATTGCCCATACTGGAACCATGTTTGAACTACCTTCTCCTCTTTTAATACCTCTAAGGATTTTAATTGTAATACCCCCCTTTCCGAGGTAAGAAGCTGTCTGTAAGTAATTCTATCCTGTTTTTGTGCTATATTCATATTTTCAATTGCGTGTCTAGGAATTGCCCACATGGGTATCTTGTCATTTAATTTATATTGGTATTTTTTCCAGACCCGCAGTAAAGCATTTCTTAAGATATGACTTTTAAAATTCTTAACCAATTTTTTGTTGAATAACAGGTAAGCATGCCAACCATATATCAGATCGTGTCCCTCAATATTCAATATTCTATCATTGGTTAAATGAGTCCAATCACTAATTACAGATAATGCCACTGCATCATAATATAGTTTTAAATTAGGTAGTTTCAATCCTCCTCTCTCACGTACATCTTGCATTATTTTCATCTTTACCCTCGGCTTCTTTCCTGCCCATACAAATTTGTTGATACCCTTCTGCCATTCTAAAAGATTCGCATCTTTTTTAAGTATAGGTAACATTTGGAAAAGAAATAAAAATTTTGGTAAAATGTTCATTTTCACTGCCGCTATTCTACCCAGCAAAGATAAGTGCAATTTCTCCCATTTTTTCATCTCTATCTGTATACTATGCCAAAGTGGTTCATAATTATGCTTATATAATTTCCCATTTGAAGTTAAAATGTTAACTCCAAAATATTTGACTTTTTTAACTACCTCACATCCTAGCATCACTCCTAATTCTTCCTTTTGTTTAGTATTCATATTTATAGCTAATATTTTTGTTTTTCCTAAATTTATTTTAAAGCCAGACACTTGACCATATTGATTAATCGTATTCATTAAGACCATACTGGATTCCTGCGGTTGTTCCAATATTATGACCAAATCATCCGCAAAAGCGCGGACTCTATATTATTGCTGCCTAATCTTGATCCCTTTTAAACCATCCAAGCCCCGTATTTTATTCAACAGTACTTCCAAAGTTATAATAAACAATAATGGGGACAAAGGACAGCCCTGTCTTATACCTTTTCCAATTTGAAAAGAGTCTGTTAAACTTCCATTGACTATGATTTGTGCTGTTTGCTGTTGGTATATTGCTTTAATTGACTGTAAAAAATTATCTCCTATCTGCATTTTTTGCAATATCTTCAGCAGAAATTGCCAGTTAACTCGATCAAAGGCCTTCTCAGCATCCAAAAATATAAACGCAGCAGGGATCTGGTTGTTCTTTCCCAAAGATTCTAATGCATTAATAATTAATCTGACATTACTTTTCATCTGTCTCCCCTGTATAAAACCTGTTTGGTCCGTGTGTATCAATTGTTGAATAACCAACATTAACCTATTTGCTAATATTTTAGTAAAAATTTTATAATCTACATTCAGTAATGAAATAGGTCTATAATTTTTAGGTTGAGTAGTATCTTGATCTTCTTTGGGTATCAAAGATATAAACGCTGTCTTCCAAGATGGAGGCACTTTACCTTCCATTTGAATCATATTAAATAATTCTCTAAGAGGTTCTACCATTTCTAACTGTAAGTTTTTATAGTAAACCGCTGTCAAGCCATCTGTACCTGGTGCTTTCCCTGACTTTAATTGCTTAATTACCTGCAAAATTTCCCCTGAGGTTATTGGTTGATTCAATTTTTGCCTGTGCTCTTCTCTAACTGAAGGTATTTTCTCTTTATCTAAATATTTGTCTATATCTAAACCATTAATTTTATCCCCTTTATACAGTTCTGTAAAAAATTCCCGAAAGGCCTTTTGAATCTCTTCCTGTTGAAACACCTCCTTCCCTCTGTAAATCAGTTTAGATATATTTCGAGTTCTCCTTTTTTTCCTAATCTGATAAGCTAACCATCTGCCAGGTTTGTTTGCATTACAAAAAGTATTGTGTTTTGCATATAATAAATTAGTGGCTACCTGGTCAGAGATCAACATGTCAAATTGAGATTTTAATATGTTAATAGCTTCCTTAACCTTTGTATCGTCTGGGTTCATTGTTAACTCCAACTCTTTTCTCTTAATTTCCTCTTCCAGTTCTGTTCGTTTTAACCCTTGTTTATTTCTATGTGTTTTATTTATATTCATCAGCACTCCTCTCATATACGCTTTGCTTGCATCCCATACGAATTCCATAGCTCCTGGGGAGGAAAGCTATGGCAAATCTAGACAGCATCCTAAAAAGCAAGGTGACCAGATTTTCAGTAAAGAGGGACACCTTTGACTGGGGGTGGGGGCTTGATTAAAAATTTTATACGGAGCAACAAAAATTTTCATGCAACGCAAAAATAGTATTGTAATATTTTTTTTTATTTCAACATAACTACAATTTACAAATATAAATTGTAACTGTTGCCAAACATCAAAATTTTGATCACGTGACCATGAAGATGCTGCAACGGTCGCTAAGTGTGAAAATGGTCGCTAAGTGTGAAAAATGGTCATCAGTCACTTTTTTCAATGCCATTGTAACTTTGGTCACTAAGCCCATTATACCACCTTTCTTGCCACAGTTCTTAAGTGAATAACTGCAGCTGATAACTTAGTAACATAAGTGAATCTGGTTTCCCCATTTGACTTTGTCAAAAGGTGATTATATGACCCCAGGACACTGAAACCATCATAAATATGAATCTGTTGCCAAACATCAAAATTTTGATCACGTGACCATGAGGATGCTGCAATGGTCGCTAAGTGTGAAAATGGTCACTAAGTGTGAAAAATGGTCATCAGTCACTTTTTTCAATGCCATTGTAACTTTGGTCACTATACCACCTTTCTTGCCACAGTTCTTAAGTGAATAACTGCAGCTGGTATTTTGTATTTTGGATAGAATCTTTTTTTTAATTGTCTTAGACTATTTTAAAAAAGATTCTATCCAAAATACAAAATACCAGCTGCAGTTATTCACTTAAGAACTGTGGCAAGAAAGGTGGTATAGTGACCAAAGTTACAATGGCATTGAAAAAAGTGACTGATGACCATTTTTCACACTTAGCTACCATTTTCACACTTAACGATCGTTGCAGCATTCTCATGGTCACGTGATCAAAATTTTGATGTTTGGAAACAGTTACAATTTATATTTGTAAATTGTAGTTATGTTGAAATAAAAAAATATTACAATACCATTTTTGCGTTGTATGAAAATTTTTGTTGCTTCGTATAAAATTTTTAATCAAGCCCCCCCCCGTTCAAAGGTGTCCCTCTTTACCAACCTTCTCTTTTGTGATTGCTCACTTTTGTTCTGTGTATGTTTGCTTGACAATGAAATAATAAAACACACAAGCCAACAACTTGCCAAGAACGTTTGAGACAACAAGATCCTTATGAGGATGTCAGCTTCTCATGTCTTTATTTTGTTTTCTTTCCCTTCACAGTTTCTTCAAAATAAAATGATTCTAGTAAAACTGAAATAGTTTACATTCTTGTCCAAATTTTGGGCACAGGCCAATCAGGCTCCAGGCTGAAGTCACAAAATCTCTCTCTCTCTCTCTCTCTCTCTCTCTCTCTCTCTCTCTCTCTCTCTCTCTCTCTCTCTCTCTCTCTCTCTCTCTCTCTCCCTCCCTCCCTCCCTCCCTCCCTCCCTCCCTCCCTCCCTCTCTCTCTCTCTCTGTGTAGGTGGGTGTTATCTCCACTGAATTCAAAGAGGCTTTTATTCAAGGAATTGGCATATGACCAGAGATTAAGAGAAGAAGATTTTTTTTTCACTATGGCAAACCCACCAAATGTTGATTATTCTAATTTTAGTGTTTTCCCTTCATACCAGCTTCATTTGATGTGACCTCTCTTTTGCTGCCCTTCTCTCAGCTACCCATGGCTGGCTGTGATGGCCTGCAGCTGCAGGGAGTAAGTACAATTTATTTCCACCTAATGCAGATAGAATTTTAATAGCACTAATTCATGAATATATTTATGTCTTCCCACATTGCTTTTATGCTTTATGAATAGCTATAGGGAAAAGATGTTGGATTATAATTCTTTCCCCTCAGGATAGAAAGGAAAGAGGGAAAATAAGCAATGATAATGATGTGGGAAAGGAGGAAGTCTAATTTTTTAAAGGTTGAAACAGTCAGAAAAGGAAAATTTTGCAGGTTATAGCAGTGAAAAAGAAAAATTTGTCCCAAGAATGGCAAGGATTGGAAATGCCAAGTATGAGATAAGCTAAAATCACTGAAAGAGAAAATAAACAGAATATATGTGGAAAATCCATGTGGACAAATCCTAGATTTCAAACTGTAGGGACTATAAAGTATGACAGGCCCTTGGTGTTCTCTGATCTTATTTGTTTTCATTACACGAACTAGGTAACATCATCAGTAAAGTGCCTCACTAAAGCTCTGAATATTTGCAAGAACTCAAATTCTCCTCTCTTTTGCCAGAGTTTGAAGTTAAAATTTCACATTGGAAATTGCAGCTTGCATTTTGAATGTAAAATATAACCCCTTCTTCAAAAATCTGGATTTATTGATAACATTTGATTTTGCTAAGGATCCAATTTAAAATGCCATATAATATATATTAAATATTTAATACATACAGTAAATATATAAAATATTAAATAGTACCACTGCATTTTTCTGCCAGAGGCTTCCAGATGCTATGTCTATCTGCATATGGCCTCTTTCATACTGGTGGCAAACTATTTTGCCTTGAAATGTGGCTGACACCAATTCCAGCATTTAGCAGAGGACTAGTTCTTAGGAATTCTTTTATTTATGAGTCCATGTTCAGTTATTGAACGCCAAAACGATCTTTGTGTGTGTTAGAATTCTTGAAAGCAACTTGAAAGCAATATGTCAACTTGACCAGCATACGGAAATGCACTTTTATAATTTTAACAGAAAAATATTTATTTACAAAAAATACATTATTGGAACATGCAAAGTTTAGCACTTGGCTAACCACCTCTTACTAAGAGGAAACTGAAAGAACATATGCTTCATTCCTGGAAAGAAAATCACAAGAACGTCTCTTACTAAAAGATTAGCAACCTCTCCTAGACCAACAGGGAACCCAAAGTATATTTTAACTCTCTAGCTGCACCCTATTCCCCCCTTAGGTTCAAAAGATCATGAGATGCTCAAAGCTCAGGGAAATTACATCATAGACATAAGGTAAGAATGGGAGATGGTTTTTTTTAAAGAATATAGCAATAGCAATAGCACTTAGACTTATATACTGCTTCACAATGCTTTAATGCCCTCTCTAAGTGATTTACAGAGTCAGTATATTGTCAATAATCTGGGTCCTCATTTTATCAATCTTGGAGGAATAGAAGGCTGAGTCTATCTTGAGCTGGTGAGACTCGAACTGCAGTTTCAGCCAGCAGTCAGCAGAAGTAGCCAAATGCAATGAAATAATCTCTAATACTGTAGATATCTAACACTATTACAGAATAAATGAATAGAATAAATGAGAGGCTATACAAATAGCAATAGCACCTAGACTTACATACCTCTTCACAGTGATTTACATCCCTCTCTAAAGCATCTTATAGAGTCAACATATTCCCCTCAGCAATCTGGGTCCTCATTTTATCTCATTTTATGGAAGAATGGAAGGATGAGTCAACCTTGAGCTGGTGAGAATCAAATTGCTATCAGTTGGCAGAATTAGCCTGCAATACTGCATTCTAACCACTGCGCCACCACAGCTCTTAAATGTACATATATAATAATACATAGTGTAATATAAAGAAAATATTATTTTCTTTTACATCAAAATGTAAAGTAGTTCTGCTATTTGGAGTATTTCCTGATCATTTTGCTACAAAGTCATTGATTTCTGCCCAACAGTCCAATCCTGACTATTATTCCAAATACATCCTTGTCTCTGGCTATAGCAGGACTCTAAGTACTAAAAAAAGGATGAAAAATAAAAGGATATGGGAGAAAGGAAGCTCTATGACACTTGACATGATCAAGATCTTTGGACTGTAAACATTCACAACCCAAGTCCAAATACTGATTGTCTTCAAACACAGAGTGCGCATGTGGAGAGCCAGTTTAGTCTAAGGTACCAGACTTGAAACCAGAAGATTATGAGTTCTAGTCCTGTTTAGTTTAGTGTGAAAGCCAACCAAATGATCTTAGGCCAGTCATTCTCTCTCAGCCCAACTCATGTGACAGGATTGTTGTTGTAAGGAAAATAGGAAGAGGAAAGTGTCTTGTATATGTCTGTCACCTTGACTTATTTGTAAAAATAACGGGATATGAATAAGCAAACATATAAATAAATGTGATATACAGAAGTCTCTGAAAGACTCAAAAAGACTATTAAGGAAAGAACCATTCATTTCCTAATGTTAGGCTAAAGTGACACTAGATTATAAAAGAAATATATTATTTAATCTCTGCCCCCATTTAATCTACTACATGAGATAGTTTGGATATTTATTCCTAAGGTTGTTTTTGTATTCCCTCAGATTTATTTTAGCAGTAACAGTAGAGTCCAGAGAGGGTGCAGAATATAAATTGCTGAAATAAATAAATAGACATGTTCCCACACTGCTTTCAAATAAATTAAAAACTGGAATCCTTTTTGGCTGAATAAATCAAGGAATAGCTTCTACACTACAGTGTAGATTTAATTTTTCCCAAGTGATATTGATAATTTGAAATGCACTACAACATGGACCTAAGTATGGGCCATCTCCTGGCCCCTTTCATGACCTGGAGAGGCTTGGATCCAAGAAACAGGAGGCCGAGTTAAGGAGACCACAGAACCTCCTGTGTACTTCCTTAAGAATCATTGGCTCATTTCATATCACTCACAAAACTGTGCCTCAGGCAGCTTGACCTACCCCGCCTAATCAGAGTCCATGGTGGATCAAATATTAATCACTTTATCTGCCAGATAGCTTGAATAATCCTCACAATGGCCCAGTGGATGGTCTTAAGGGCCTCCCTACCCAACCGAGACTGAATCAGCCTAAACAGAGTTACCAGATGACTATCAACAGATTCAGTAAGGGTGAAAAATACAGAATGGATCTGACTTCCTGTTAAGAAAAACATGATACTAGTGTGCCAAAAGACAACTATCACTTCTCATACCTGTTGGTTCCCTGGACACCATTTCTCTTTCCCCACCCTCCAATCTCCCAGTGTCATCCCCACATATCATTACAGTTTGTAATATATTTAGTTAGCATTCATATACATACATATATCTTGAACAGACTTTGTTCAAAGATGTTTGAGACGTCAAATGCATTAATATATATACTTCTCAGTAACCATCAATTAGGACATATATTATGAAGAAACACATTTCTTTTTAACA
The DNA here is from genome assembly GCF_009769535.1 of Thamnophis elegans. Classification (NCBI taxonomy): domain Eukaryota; kingdom Metazoa; phylum Chordata; class Lepidosauria; order Squamata; family Natricidae; genus Thamnophis; species Thamnophis elegans. The sequence goes on along the minus strand of NC_045543.1, from coordinate 51,677,200 downwards.
GAAATTGACACTAAGTATAACTGTGGTAGTATAATGTTGTCCCAGGATATTTATGTTCATAGAAATTTATGTTTATTACTGTCAATTGGCACCTTTTATACAAAGGAGCCAAAATGACACATTTTATGTATCTTGTGTATTATCTGAATATATTGAAATGATTATTTGCTCATATAGCACCTCCCCATCCCCCAAAGAAATGCTCCTTTTGCCACAGTAAATATTTATGATCTGAACAGTGGAGTAGAAATAATTCTGAGTACCTGTGGGTACAAAATGGTGACTGTTCAGCCTCAGATAACATTGAGCACTAATAGGAAGGGATAATCAACTCTGAGTTCTGTCCATGGTCCTGAAGATTGTAACATGTAGCTCCCATTTGCTGGATCTTGACAGTCTGTTTTCCAACTGCTTGCCATTTAGGATCCTTCAGACTTGCCAATGGCTTTATTTTTTCCCCTCTCTCTGTTAGTAAAAAAAAATTGTGTTCAGCAACATTACACAAAGCCCTAGATTTATTTCATAAATTATTAAAGATAGGTTACACCTGTCCTCTGGTTCATAATTGCATCTTAGTAGAAGTAAAGTGAGACTTTCAGGGGTTGATGATGTTCTCGGGATTCAGAGAGTTAAAAGACTAAACATGGCTTTATAAAGTCTGAAGGATTCAAAAACCTACAATTCTTTTTTTTTTTTTTTATAACAGAACTTTTTTATTTTTCTTTAAAAAAAAAACACAAATATGTCATCATTTGTCAATCATTAAAACATTGAAGTACAATTTTTTTTTGTGTGTGTGTACCCCTCCCTCCCTCCACCCCCCCACCCCCCCCTCCTCCTTCCCCCCCGCCGACTTCCCAGAACCCGTACACGGTATAGAATTTTAACTAACACAGTCTAAAATCTATTGAGAAAAAAGAAATAAAGAAATTAATGACATTCTAGATTGACCTTAGCTTCTTCTTACTGAACTAACTTTAAACAATTTAAATCATTTCTGATCTTAAGCATAGGCTAACTGGAATTTCTTAGTCCCGTATTTATTTTGTATATAGTCAATCCATTTTTTCCAGTCTCGTTTATATCTCTCATTTGAATGATCTTTGAGATATGCCGATATTTTAGCCATTTCAGCTAAGTTTGTTACTTTCAATGTCCATTCTTGAATTGTAGGCAAGTCTTCCTTCTTCCAATATTGCGCCACCAACAGTCTTGCTGCAGTTATCAGGTGCAGAGTCAAATTGGTCTCTACCACTGTAAAGTCAGTACATATACCTAGTAAAAATAACTGAGGACTAAACTTTATCCTTCTTTTAAAAACATTTTGCATGACCCACCATATTTTTATCCAAAATGCTTTAACCTTTTGGCAGGTCCACCATATATGATAATATGTAGCATCGAGAGAACCACACCTCCAACATTTAGGCTGTACATTCGGATACATAGAAAACCTACAATTCTTGAAGCAAGAGTTTTTTGTGAGTTTTTATGAGGTAACTCCTTGAAAACAACATCTCAGAGATAAATGACATCACTCTGATTTATCATCTGCCCTTTCTTTTAATCAAGAGAGCTCAGCTGTCTGAAATCAAGTGGAAACACAGTGCTCTTCAGCTGAATAGCTAAAGGTGCTTGCTTAATGAGCAGCAATGGTCACTTGCTATTTGTTATGCTTGGACAGCAGGTCACATATCCTTGGCGCACAGAGACAAGAGGAAGTAGAAACTGGAAGAAACATCTGAGGTTTTGTGGAAGCAGTTGAAAAGAAATGTAAAGGGCAGCCAGGACAGGGTCTGTTTTCTGTGGAGACTGATGCTTATTTAAACACTGCTGTGGATGCCTGAGTATTAAGTATTTTTGTTATTCTGCTTGGAATTATTTCCCCCCAAAAATTGTTAAACATAAATCACAAACACAATTCTATAAAAAATGCATCGACTCTCCTGTTGCCTGCTGCTATTGCTCAGGGAAGCACAGAGTATGAAACAATACATTTAGGCTTTGGAATTTATCACTTCAGTGCAAAAATAAGAACCGTTCAACAATAAAACAGAATGCTAAAAGATTGCAAATTATTCACATTTAAGAGAATGAGGATGCCATTTATTTTGTGATGGAGAAAATTAGTCAAGGATGTCTCCTTGTACAAATATGCTATCATTATACAACTTGTACCACAGGATCTTTAAAACAAATGCTAAGTTAGCCCTCGGCCTTTAACAACTCCAGGAAGGTGGAGAAATATTCCCCAGTGAGCATTTACACTCTTCTAATTATGGAAAGAATAGATTTGGCTGAGACATAGCTGCTGGGAAAGGCATTCTGAGTGAAATGATTTGCGAGCAATCTACATGCAAACATATATCACAACTATATTTGTCTTTTATATGACATTTGGGGGGGAAAGGTCATCTTTCTTTTGACACATTGCCTACATTACACCAATACTTAAGAAAAGTTAGGAAATGCTTAGGCTCACCAAGGTGAAGTGATGATATATGCATGTTGGATTGTGTTTTCAATTTGAAAGCAAGCTATGAAAATGAGAACTCACATACTGAGTCAGTCAAATTTCACAGGGATTAATCTCCACTAAATTGTTGTTCTATAAAATGGATTTTACAAACAGCACTTGGACAATTGTGAAACAGAGCATCATTAAAGAATGATTTCATCATTCACTGAAATTGTATTCTGTTACTACAGATTTGCATGCAATAAGTGCAGACATTTTGTTTCTTCCTATGTTAAAATGTGAACATTTCTACACATAATTACAAGACGGTAACATCTAGCAATGAAGTCCTCATTGTACCATTATAAAGAGCAGATGCAATTCAAGCAATTATTGCATGCAACAATATATACAACAAATGTGATAGTATGGAAGTGATGGTTTCTTCCTGGATTAAAATCAGAATTATAGTTCACTATCGCTTAAAAATATTATGTTCTGGGTTTTATATAAAGATAGATAAGCTTATTCTTACAAATTCAGGCGATACCCAAATTAATATTACCATCTTTTCTTTTGTACTGTAATTTGTTGCCTGAGCCTTTTGATTTTTTTCTTAATGGGAGCTTTTGCTTTGTTATCTTTTCTTTTTGTCTTCTCTCATCAGTTCTTGGATATCATTAAGGAGAAACTGGCTGGCTAGGTATAGCATAGCACTTAGACTTATATACCACTTCACAGTTCTTTACAGCCCTCTCTACATGGTTTACAGAGTCAGCATATTATCCCCAACAATCTGGGTTCTCATTTTACCAACCTCGGAAGGATGGAAGGCTGAGCCAACCTTGAGCCAGTCAGGATCTAATTCCTGGCAGTTGGCAGAATTAGCCTGCAATACTGTATTCTAACCACTGCACTACAGGGCTCTTAGGTATTAAGGACCAAATAAGATTCTGGTTGTTTTAAATGAATAGATGGAATTGAGGCAGGGGTAAAATTCAGCAGGAAATTTTGAGTAGTTCAGAGAACTGGCAAATATCACCTCTGGCTGGCCCCAGAGTGGGGTGGGAATGGGGATTTTCAGCATCCTTCCCCACACCCACCAAGCCACACCCACAGAACTAGTAGTTAAAAAAAATGGATTTCACCACTGAGTTGAGGGATGTTTCCTAATACCTTGCAATTCTTTCACAAAATTCAGAATTTCTGCTTTTGGACTGGTGGTGATTCAGGCCTCTCTCTTCATCTTATAACTGGATGTGCACATTATTAAAGCCCCCCTTCCCCAACAATTCTTTCTCTCCACCTTCCTGATGAGATTATTGTATTTATTTATGAACAAAAATATATAGATCCGCTTAGCTAAGAATATGCAGTGGGTACATTTAGTCAATACTGTATTTTGGTACATAATCTGAAAAGAAATTCAGACATGATTATTGCACTTCTGAATTTGAGTTCTGGTTTTATCATGTGTATTAATGGCAAAGGCAGCTCCCTCCTCCTTTTTTTTAGAATGGCACCCCTCAGAGATCAGACCGATTACAATTCTCTTAGAATTGCACAAGTTTCCAACAAGTCTTTACCATTGAAAGGATGGGATGGGTCGCTTCTGCAGGGAAATGTTTCTTAGGTTGAATGATATTTCCAGTACTAAGGTTTTTTGTCCAGTAGCTATTATTATTGTATATTTTTAACTATTACTTAAAAAGACATAAATATGTCAACTGAGAGAGAGTTAGCTGTAGCATAAAATGACATTCTGCGTAATGATTCTACCCCTGCTTCAATGATTGAAACTATTGGCCCTATGAGTATGTAAGACTCAAAAACTTCACACAAAAACTCAGTTCAGATATCTGATAAAGTGATTCAAACCTTGGATAACAAAAGGAAAATGAGGAGGAGTGGGAAAGAAGAGAAGGGTAATAAAGAGGGAGGGAGTAAAATTCATGTAATTTCCCCACAGCTGACATGCAGCTCTCTGTAGGAAATTTCACAGAAAAAAAATGTGTTCAATCCTTTCTTAGATAGATAAATGCACTGCAGTGAAGAAAAACATTTTAAAATTGTCTATACACTTGAAGACATATGTTTGCAAAGACCAATGTGGCAGGAAAAGAAATTTCCAATTACATATATCAAAATTCACAAGTTACAGAGAAAAAGAAAAGAATATTGAATAAGAGATGACTTTGGAGCTCATATTAGCAGGACTGTTCACCCTCTATGAACTGAGTTTCTATACAGAATATATCATATGAATCAGTGGTGGGTTTCAAATTCTTTTAGAACATCTTCTGTAGGTGTGGCCTGCTTTGTGGGAGTGGCTTGCCGTTCATGTGACTGGGTGGGAGTGGTTTGCCAGCCACATGACTTGGTGGGCATGGCCAACTTGTAAAATGTGGTGAAACTCACTTAACAATGCTCTTGCTTAGCAACCAAAATGTTGGCTCAGAAACTCTGGCATTTGAAGCACACAAGTCTTAAAGCTGTCAAGTTACAAGACCCTTGCACCCCTAACCCTTTAGAAAAAAACACAGGGGTGTTCAAACTTGACAGCTTTAAGACTTGTGGACTTCAACTCCCAGAATTCCTCCTCTCGCTCTTCATCTTGATGATGTGCGGACGGGCGAGGGGAGGGAGCTGTAACCGGTTCTAAACAGCACTGTAGATTTGTGCAACCTCTTCTATAGAAGAGGTTAGAACTGGCAGGAACCCACCCCTGATATGAATATAGTAATATGTCAGTCTTGCCCAGTCAGGTTCCTTATTGATTCTGAGTAAGGTTTATAGGACTAAGAGTGAAGTACATATCTGAAAAGAGTACACATATCTATTCTGATACATATTTTTAATGGAAATTGAAATTCCAGCACAAGAAAGTATGGGAAACAAGTTGAAGAAAATTAAATACCACAGCAAAATCACACATATCAAAATATATCACACAACAGTAGTCTATCAAATTATTTAATAAGGACTTTAGTGAAATATATTATAGCTTTGAATGTCCATAGAAATCTTGTTTCATTTCTTCAGTTTAAAAAAACTGGCTGAAATTCCCAGCTCTAGAATGGATTTACAGGTAGTCCTCGATTTACAACAGTTCACTTAGTGACCGTTCGAAGTTACAACGGCACTGAAAAAAGTGATCTATGATTTTTCATACTTAGGACCATTGCAGCATCCCCAGGTTCATGTAATTTACAACTGACTTATATTTATGAGGGTTGCAATGTCCTGGGGTCATGTGATCAGCTTTTGCAACCTTCTGACAAGCAAAGTCAATGGGAAAACCAGATTCACTTAACAACCATGTTACTAATTTAACGACTGCAATGATTCACTTAACAAATGTGGGAAGAAAAGTTGTAAAATGGAACAAAACTCTCTTAACAAATTTCTTATTTAGAATATCAATTTTGGGCTCGATTGTGGTCATAAGTTGAGGGCTACATGTTAAGAACTCAAATTCAGATAAATCCAGGATAATTTTTTTTCTTTTCTATATGAATAAGTCAGACCTCAGACTTACATAATTATTCTCTTTTTTTCTTCTCTTGAGCACAAGTAAGGGTTCAGAAATATACACTTCTACATTTTAAACAAATGACAGTTTACATAAGAGATGTGGGAAACTGTATTTTGTTTGAGCTAGTGCTGTGCCAAAATATATATTTCACAGCTTTTCTCCATTCTAATTCAATTTAATAAAAAAGAAGACAGAAGAGTTAAGTAAATTTTACCTGACTTTATTTATAAGACAGACAATATGAGCATCATCCTTGTAACTCTATTAGGTAATCTATTGCTTCACTATCCTCCCATGATATTTTTTTTTCAATGCAAGAAGCTTATGCAGCCAGGAGGCAGCAAAATAGCAATAGCACTTAATCTTATATACCACTTTACAGTTCTTTACAGCCCTCTCCAAGCAGTTTACAGAGTCAGCATATTGCCCCTAACAATCTGGGTTTACCCACCTTGGAAGGATGGAAGGCTGAGTCAACCTTGAGTGGGTGAGACCTGAACTGCCAAATTGTAGGCAGCCAGCAGTCAGCAGAAGTAGCCTGCAGTACTGCACTCTGTGCGGTGTACCACCATGGCTTCAAAATTATGAAGATATGTGCAATAAAAAGGAAACGTGTTTTTAAAAAGGACAGGAAACACTTGTGTGTCATGCAACAATGTTAAGTTTAAAAACAGCATCAAAATGAAGGTTATATTGAACGATAGATTTTATCACATGTGCTATTCTGAAAATATGGCTTGATCATACCTCACTGTTAACTAGGGCCAGAAATCCTCATGCCTAGACATCATTAGGCACAATGGTTCATATAAAATCATAAATGAATACTTTATATATATTACTCTCCAATGCGAGAAAGAGGACGAGCAGGGAGGAACCATGTATATCAGGGGTAGTCAACCTTTTTATACCTACCGCCCACTTTTGTATCTCTATTAGTAGTAAAATTTTCTAATCACCCACCGGTTCCACAGTAATGGTGATTTATAAAGTAGGGAAGTAATTTTACTTTATAAAATTTATAAAGGAGAGTTGCAGAAAACCCTTACCGCCCACCACGAAAGCTGGAACGCCCACTAGTAGGGACCAGGTTGACTACCACTGATGTATATTGAAAGCTTGAGTCAATCTTTTCACATACTGTAGAAGTTGCCATTGTTCCTGGATCCATCTGAACCAAACAATCATGAAATAGATTCCTGAAGCAACTTGATTGGCATATGTGCTTTTACACCTTGCTCTTTCTTTCTCCCTGCTCTTAAAAGCAGCACTCAGTCATCTTTGCTAAGAGTGGAGTATCCTATTGACCCAGTGAACGTCTGTCTTTGAACAGTGACATACAGTATTGTATTTTAATTACTCTAGTCACCCTAAGGTTGTAATGTGAACACTATACATTATTCCTCATCTCAAACAAAATGAAGTATAAGAGAATGGCTAAACCGAGTGGCAGTAGATGCTTTCTGTACTAACCACCTGGCAGCTGATGGGAGCCAGGTGATATGCAATCTTAATTAAAAAAAACATATATTTTCTTAAGATCAGAAATAATTTTATCTTGTATACATACCTTGCTGTACATAAACTGACTTAACATTCAGAGAGTCACTCAGTCTCTTTCCTCATTATTTGTCCCCTACCTTTCCTTGGAGATTCCTTTCACACATGAAAAACCATGGCTGTGAATTGCTCATTTAGGCATGCTGGCTTTATTCCTGCCCATTCTCTCCTCTACTTAAGTGAATAAATGTTTGTTAAGTGAATGTTTGCAAAATCTAGACCGAAATAGGTTTTCTTTTTAAATCTAAACAGTTAGCAGTGTGTCCCTTGAGGAGAAGAACTGGGAAGAGAAGCTTCCATGAAAAGATAACAAACACAAGGCATTCATTTACTACTAAATCTGCATCACACATTGCAATGGAAATAAATGAATATTAACCATCCCATCCCCAAATAGGCTGCTTAATGCAAATGTGGCTTTCCCTCCTTGCTTCTGTTTATTGTTAACTTCTTCAACCTCCCAAGGTCAGAAAAGCTATGGTGGGGACAAAACCATTTAAAAACTAGTGGATTGTGTATGTGCATGCACCAGGGTTGGGAGGAGATCCGGGGTTGCTTGCTTCCTTGGTTTAAATTCAGCTAATCCTTACTTGATTTCAAAAATTCTTCGACCAAAAAGAACAGGGGTAGAATGAGAAATGTTTTAAAAAGTCAAACAAAGGAATTGTTTTCAATCTCTTAATATTAATATCATTCAGGGTTGTGTGCTTGGGAGACAGAGGGCTTAAAAAGGAGGTGATATAAAATTCTGAGTATCTACACAGCTGCCTCTCTCCTTGGATTCCACTGAGGGACACTTTTTAAATCTGCTGCCGGATCCATCCCATTTTCAGATATGACTTTTCTTTTGCTGGTTTCTTCCCACATACCAAATCTTCGGTTCTGGTATGGCAAGTTATCATACCAACAGAGTCTGGAGTCCCTTTGCCTATTTCTTTCAAATGTTATGTTGCATTATTACGAATAAAGGGAGAGAGAAAGGGATAGAAAAAGAACATCACAGAAAATGAATATCCTTCCCTATTTTTTCAGCAATTACATTCTAGTAATCATTAACATTTAACAGCCCTCCCATCCCATTGAGGAAGGTGGCCCACAAAATTGTTTGCCTCGTTCAGTTGAAAGGTAAAGGTTCCCCTTGCACATATGTGCTAGTCGCTCCCGACTCTAAGGGTTGGTGCTCATCTCTTTTTCAAAGCTGAAGATCCAGCACTGTCTGATGATGTCTGTGTGGTCTTGTGGCCGCATGACTAAATGCTGAAGGCGCACCGAACGCTGTTACCTTCCCACCAAAGGTGGTTCCTATTTTTTTACTTGCATTTTTATATGCTTTCAAACTGCTAGGTTGGCAGAAGCTGGAACAAGTAACGGGAGTTCCGTTCGAACGGGAGGGATTCGAACCACCGAACTGCCGACCTTTCTGATCAACAAGCTCAGCATCTTAGTCACTGAGCCACCGAGTCCCTATATCTCATTCAGTTACAGAGCTAAATTTGATCAGCATGGTTTATTTAATATGCTCCCCACAAATTTAAACTTTACTACTACATTTTGCTTACTCATACTAATAAATAATTTGTCCAGTCCTGACAATACTACTTCCAAAAAGTACAGGGCAGCTGGCCTCTTAAACCTCCCTTTCTTATCTGCTTCTTTCCTGCAAATAAGTTTTGTTTTGTTTTTTGGAAGAGGATTTGAGTGCAAAAACCTGGGCTTTCTGAATTGCTCCTAAAGTTTGGTGTGTAAACCCCGAGCTTTCCTCCTTCAAAAAAGAATGTTTAGATTTTCTCCTCAACCTGGCTTTTTTATTAATAATTTTAGTTAATAATTTTAACTGAGTTTGAGGGGGGGAAGTCTATATGTTATTTTAATTAGGAAGCTGGGATATAAATTGAAATGAGTAAGTAAATAATCCGTCAGCTAAATGAACAGACATTTCTGAAATATATCAAGGAAGTCCTAGTTCATTTTGTCCGACCACATTTTGAACTGGGAGTAATAAAACTTGCCATCTAAACAAAGTTTAACTCTGGAGGATCATTAACAGCAGAGTCTAAAATTGCTATACTACTGGTTTGCAGCCAGACCTGCTTAGTCCCAAACTCTATTTTGTTCTATTGTTTCTTCCATTGATTTTCCCCCCTTCAGGATTCTGTTTTTCAAATTATTTTTTTCTATTTGTATTAATTTATTTATTGACTTACTGAGAAAAAGTCTTAGTCACCTCTCCATAAAACACCAAATGTGCCACCTCCCACTCCCGCCCTAAAATACAAGTATGAAATAATACAATGGCAAAATTGACTCCATTAAATAGAGAAAAGCACATATCAAGCACGTTTTTACCTGGAAACTGCTTCCAGAGTTTGTGCTCGATGCAGGAAAAAACTGAAACTCTGACTTAGGTTTTGCTGATTAAGTTAGTTTATCATTTCAGAAATGGCTAGCATTTGGTAAACTGGCAGGGTAAAAAGTTATTTTGTATTTTCTGTAGTGAAAAAAGTTGGAAGTTATTGTTCCCTCCATTTCCCTGTTTACACTTATATTTCCCTTTCCTTTCCTTTTTTCATTTCCTAACTATCTTTATTTTTATTTGTATTTTACATTATCATAAAAAAGGAATAGGTTTACTTATAAGACAAACCCTGAGTATAATGTAAAGAATAAACAATGCAGATTAAAATCCTAGCTGAAACTAATAAACCACCCCTATAAATGTATTCAATTATGTGATATACTTTTGCATGTATATAAAGACTGGAGATCAGAAATTGTAAAACTTCAAAACAGTTTTGACCTGGTGACTTCCTGGATTAATCCTTACAGTTTTCTTGGCAGCATTTTCAGAAGTGATCTGCTGCTGCCTCCCCGCCCCCCACCCTGAAGTCATCCAGCTAGACTAAAAGTCATGACCTCTTCCAAGCCTAGTATCTTTAGCTACTGCATCAAAATAGCCCTTATGCATATGTATGTATGTATGTATGTATGTATGTATGTATGTATGTATGATCTATCTGTCTGCCTGTCTATCTCTTCCCTCGTCTGTCTGTCCATCCGTCCGTCCGTCCGTCCATCCATCCATCCATCCATCCATCCATCCATCCATCCATCCATCCATCCATCCATCCATCCATCCATCCATCCATCTATCTATCTATCTATCTATCTATCTATCTATCTATCTGCATCTGCATATCCATCCCCATCCCATCTGGAGATATATGAGCCTCGATGGTGCAGTGGTTAGAGTGCAGTACTGCAGGTAACTTCTGTGGACTGTTGGCTGCCTGCAATTTGGCAGTTCAAATCCCACCAGGCTCAAGATTGACTCAGCCTTCCATCCTTCTGAGGTGGCTAAAGTGGGGACCCAAATTGTTGGGGGCAATATGCTGGCTCTGTAAAACTGCTTAGAGAGGGCTGTAAAGCACTGTAAAGCAGTACATAAGTCTAAGTGCTATTGTTACTGCTACATATAATAACTCTCCCATATATAATACTTAGCAGAAGCCAACTTTAAAAATGCTATAACAACAAAAGTATAACATTAAGCTAATTAATAACTAATGATTAAAATTAATTGCCTGTAAAATAAGGTTTTTCATTTATAAAATCAATCCATCTTTTATCTGTGTAAAGTATCTTAAGAACTTTACATCACATACAAGAACCCAGAGACATTAAGGCCATGAAGATTCTGAAGAATTGGAAATGTTTGAAACCAACATGGGTGGAACACTTTGGCCTTTATTAAGATCTCAAAGCTTTTTTAGGCTTCTTTGTAATCTTAAAAACAGGTGTTGCTACTTTAAGATTCAGGTTAACATTGAGTAGCTTTCTCAAAACAGCATCTTTACCCCAGAAGTCTCATATAGAAAACTGAGGAAAAAATGAGAGAAGGTTTGACTCATTACGTTCAAAACATCTTTTCTAGATCATTTTTAAATGAGGCTAACACAGGTGTGCACGCTTCTTTCCTCCTACCAAAAGCAAAGGAGATGGGAGGGGGAAAAAACCCAGAAAGGAGATGGAGTAAGAAAGTGGGGAAATAAAATTGGATAGAAATGATGTGAAGAGAACAGGAAAAGATTATGAAAGAGGCCATGCTCAACTCTGTAACTAGGCAAATCTTCAAAAGCATCCACACTTATCCACAGTGAAATGTTCAGTCAATTGGACGTATATCAATTTATTTTTAAGAACTTCTATTCTTCTCAGATAATTGTCCATGAGTCACATGTAGTTATTGGGAATGAAATGGTTTCATATCTGGTAAATCAATAAAACAGTTTATAAACAAACATCGCAAAACCGTAGGATTAATTAAAAAATATACAATATTTGAAACTTAAGCAGAAATTATGATAGATGAATTAATGTTATCTACCTAAAGCAAACGAAATATCCTTTTTCTGGTTGACAGGAAGATGGGATGCCATTACAATACTCAGCAAGATTGCTGCTCGGATCATGTGACATTTCACCATGATGAGTGTGTCAAGTTATGCATGTCTGATAGAAAACTGTGCTTTATGGGGCCATGTTCTGAGTCACTGTTAGAACAGTTAGGTAGACAGTAGCATTTGAACTGTGCCCAGAAATATGTTAGCAACTAAAATTCCTGATGAAGTATTTTTGACCTATTACATGCAACCAGTTCTATCAGCAATCAATGCTGCATTGAGTATTAATCTGGCATTTCCAAACGGTCTTCAAAGGCAACCTATGTAACAGGCTTGTAACTAAGATATTGTAGTAGGATTTATAGCTGTTGCACTCTCCAAGTTAATGAAAAGCACCATGTATCCTATGAATCACTTGCATCTCTACTGACAATTGCAACCCACATATGCTAGCCCCACTCTAGTTCTATAGTCAGCTGAGTTATTTATCAGCTTATTTGAATTGGGCTTTTGTTTTGTTTTTTTGCTATTGTTATGGGCTCCTCTGAAGCTGAAGATTGCCAACTGCAGGAGCGAGCAACCAATCAAAACCACCTGATGGTGGACTCAGCCTAAAATCTGCAGGAGGAAGTACAGAAGAATAAGGTGATGTGCAATATAATCCTGACAGATTATCAGCCCCAGGACACATTAGCAGCTTTCACAAGGGGAGCAAATGGGATCCTCAAGAAGTAAAGATGCCAATGCCCATCATTAACTTGCATTTGATCCATGGACTATTTTGGACTACATTGGCTCTCTGTCACTGCTACCTATTATTTCCTTAACCTGTGCTCAGTTTGTCTCCTACAGCTTCACTTTCAACTGTCCTCTAAATTACCCATCTTGCACCTATCTATCATGCAAACTTTGCTTCCCATTATTTTCCAGTGTTTCCATGAATTGGCACACCTGGCTCAATGCCTGCTCTTGTAATTGACTTCAATATACTCATCCATAAGCTACTTGTAAATTGAGTTGGTGTATTTGATAAGCTTGAAGCAGGACAGTCATCACCTTGAATGTCATTTATTCCAAATATTGGTTTGACACTCCCATATGATTTCATCTGATTTCAATAAGAAAAGCAAAAATCCGTCTTATTTTAGATCTCTGCATTACATGATCTCTGGTTTCATGTCAATAATAAAATGACAAGATGAGATAGTGCATAGTAATTTGATTAGATGTCTCCTTAGTTTGTAATACGATGCTCTCTTAGTCTTTTATAATGTTACTTTTTTATACTTTTGAATGCTTTATAAAATTGTTTTTATGATTGTTTTATACATGACCCAGAAACATGTTGTATGAGATGGAAAGCCATATAAATATGACAAACAAACTATCTTTCTGGACTATGTTGGAAGAGAACAGATGAAATACAGGGGGCCCAATTCCCCATTTATCCAGTCTATCCAAAAGGATGCTGTAATTAGTGGTATCAAAATAGCACCCAAAGACAAAAATAAAATAAAAGAGAAACAGATGCATATTTCTGGTTTTTTTTCTTTGTGTTCATCAAGTTACCAACAGAATTTCTGTGCAATCACAACTTGCGCATAGCTCTGACAAAAATGAAGATTAAAATAATAGTGGAATATATATTATGAACATTTTTGCCATTTTGCAATCAAAATCCTCTGTAAAAATTATTTTAAAAATAAAATATGTAAATAAGTATGAATCATTTTTCACAGTTCAATAATTAAAATGTATGCTCAAGTAGTTCATTTCTTCATATATTTATTTTCTTATGATCCTTCCCATAGTAGTTCCCATATCTTATCAATTCCATTTTGCATATTAAGGAAATTTTTCTTGGGAGTTCTTCAACAGCTGTATTTAATTCCTTTCTAAATGTCAAACTGACACATTAATAGTAAGAGAGAGACCAATTTCTCTGTTAGCATTCTCTATAAAGCAAAGTACAGCTAGTACTGCAAATGTTTTCAGTTCTTTATGTCTCTATTTACTTAGCTAAACTGTTGTACTGAAAGCGGCCTCATACTTTTTGCAGAAGTAATTATGCTTATGAATTCTTTTTTAAAAATATTATTTTTAATTGTGGAGATGCTTGCACTGCAATTCATTTTATTAATGTAAATAATTCAGTGAGTAAATGAAGCCATGCCATGAGTCTGTTTATATATGTTTGCATTTGCATGTATGTGTGTGTTCTTAATCAATACAATACAATACAATACAATACAATAGCAAAGTTGGAAGGGACCTTGGAGGTCTTCTAGTCCAACCCCTGCCTAGGCAGGAAACCCTATACCGTTTCAGACAAATCCAACATCTTCTTAAAGACTTCCAGTGTTGGGGCATTCACAACTTCTGGAGGCAAGGTGTTCCACTGATTAATTGTTCTAACTGTCAGGAAATTTCTCCTCAGTTCTAAGTTGCTTCTCTCCTTGATTAGTTTCCACCCATTGTTTCTTGTCCTGCCCTCAGGTGCTTTGGAGGCTAGCTTGACTCTCTCTTCTTTGTGGCAACCCCTGAGATATTGGAACACTGCTATCATGTCTCCTCTAGTCCTTCTTTCTATTAAACTAGCCTGCCACAGAGCAGAAATATAGATTTAAAATTCTACTGTTAAATATTTTAAAATATGAAAAACTTTAAGGAACATATATTCATTTTTATTATTATTTTTAGGCAAAATAGTGGAATTTGCATGCACATTGCATGCAAGAATATATTAAATATTTTCATTAGGAACATATTCAACATTTAAAAAGTGTTTTGTTTCAAACTTAAAAAGAACTGTACATTATGGGAGTTCTATTATATTCATTTCAAACTAGGCATAGTCTAAACCAGGTGTGTCAAACTTGCGATGTCACATTGTCATCATGTGGCGTCTTATGACTTTTTCCTCCTTTGCTAAACCAGGGATGGCCGTGGCCAGCGCATGATGCAAGATCTGAAACCAAATTCTAGACAATTCAGGATCTAAAATAGTTCTGGATGTTCCAGACGGAGAAACAATAGGACTCAGAACAAGCTTATGAAATAAAAAGGTTACATAATACATAATCTGCCAATCTTTCATTTGTGTGTTATCATAGGCGTACAAACTGTATTTCATATAATACCTGAGTCTGTGAAAAAGATGGAGGGAAAACAGATAATGGTTTTTGCAAACTCAAGCTATGATAGGAGAGGATAAATTAAAATGAGCCATGAAGCTGGCATAAAAATAGGAATGCAATTGAACCTAGTAGGAGAGAAGAAGACGTGAGATGGATGGCAAAAAATAAAAGGAAGGAAGGAAGGAAGGAAGGAAGGAAGGAAGGAAGGAAGGAAGGAAGGAAGGAAGGAAGGAAGGGACCCAGGCCCAGGAAACACAAATGATCTCTACCTCTGCTACAAAATTCTTCACTACCAGAATCAAAAATATAAATAACCTTTACAGTACATTATTGGAGAACACTCGGAAAAAATAATTAGTCATCACTACCATCCCTTTTTAATCCTTGATCTGCTAAATAAAAAAAATGCAGAAAGAGGTCAAAACTCAACAAGTTCAAACGTGCACATGGACTGCATTAGTACTTTCCAAGCATATGAATAGAAGGTGCACATGCAAACCTAAGCTTTGCCACTCAAATAGCTAGAAGGTTTGTTGTTTCTGTTTGCTTTTTGCCCATAATCCCTGTTGATTGTGGAATTTTCAGAGCATTTGAAGATGAAGATACTCACTACATAAAAGCATTCTGAATCTCCGCATTAACAGGAAACAGGCTTAGAGAGAGAATGATTGAAGTGGCATAAAAGCATTGGAAATAAAATAAATTTTGAAATAAATAAATAAATGCACACATACTGAACACTTTTTCAGAGCCTGAACAGCATACATGGCTCAACATAAGGAAATGTAAATAGAATAGCAAAGCCCAGATATACCAGTATTTAGATGTAGTATTGTCTTCAAAGATCCTCAGATGCCCTTCAGAGCTCTTCAAAAAGATAATACGGAGGGAAAGTTTGGATATCTCAGAGTAGTTTATTCCAGAGTTGAATGAGACAACTTAGCATGGCCAACTTGCCACAGCCAATTCGCTGTGGCCAATTTGGTGCAGCCAACTCACAATGGGACAAATCACCACAGGACCACTCACTGTGGGACAATTCAACAATTCAATTTAAGTATTTAAAATAATTTGTCATTCACATTTCATTTTGTCCTTCTTTTTACATCCTTTCTTTAATGATTCTATTCCACCATTTCTTCTATATTAGTGTGACTCTTGTCCTGTGGAAAGTTGTCTTGTGCCAGCGTTCCTCATCTATTCTCAGAGGTGGAGCAAATTCTGCATGTCCGTTCTGGACTATCTTGTCTGGAAACTCCACTATATGAGCTTTCATGTTTATGATTTGTCTCAGATTGAAGAGGCGAGAGAGAGGTTGCTCATAGTTATTTGGAAACCGTTGTCTTGGTATGCAAAAGGTTATTGGAGCCATCCAATTCTTGGTGGCCTCCTGTTGGAATTCCTTGACCATGAGCCTCGGAAATTCTTTGTTCTCTATCGACAAGGTCAAGTTGTCTTCTTTGCTGGTCTGGAACACTGTTGTTCCTAGAACTGGTTTGACTGGCGAAGTCGAGAAGTGTTCTTCACATGGTCTCGAGTGGGATGTTGTCCCATTACTAAGAGTGGAGGTTGCGAAGACGTTTGCCTGGATTGGAACCTGTAGCCTGTCTACGTGCACTGTTCCAAAGATGACCCAATTGAGTCTTGTCTTCTGGGCAAATGGGGCATCCATTGGGTCCTCGACTACTTCCTGCAGAAGAAAAGCTGCAGAGGTGTCTACTCCCAGCAGGAGCAGGATTTTGGCTTCAGGATCTAGGAGGGGGAAGGCGATTGGCTATGTGTTTCAGGTGAGGTATGTTGTTTGCTAACTCTTGTGTCGCAATCTGTGATCATTTGATAGGTCGTCCCATTTTAGTAATGGCGGCAATGGGAACTTTCCGCTTCCATCTAATGCTTCTATGCAGAATCCATTGACTTCCCTCCTCACCGTGCACTGGGACCCAGTGAACCCTGATATTGTGAATTCTATCTCTTCACTTTGGACGTCGAAGAGATCAAAAAATGCTGACCTTGCTAACGACCTGGTGCTTTGCCAGTCCAGAATTACGTACATCTTCACGGCCTGTTCTGGGTGTGTCGCAGGATAAACTTTGGCTAGGCAGATCTTAAGGCATGTGCGAGGGGTGGAGGAACCTCCACATACTGCGGTACACCTGACACTTACACCTGTGTTAGCTTCTGGGTGCATTTCAGTGTCTTGTGGAGAATTATTGTTCGAAGGAGGGTCAGCCATTGGTTGATGCGTCACTGTGGAGTTTGGATGCAGGACACCAGGGTGTCTGTTACTCTTGCAAAGGTGACATTGCACCTTGGCTATGCACATTTTGGCTATGTCCTCTGTGGAATCACAACATTTAAAACAGATTTGGTACTCCCTGATTAGAGCTTTCCTCTCTTCCATGGGCTTTATTCTGAACTCTCTACATTCATTCAAAGGGTGGGAAGTTTCGTGGAATGGACAGAATGGGACTTTGTTTGTTGTTGATGGTTTAATTGGAACTGCCCTTGGTAGTAGCACATCTGGCGTGTTCCTGGTGGAGTTGAAGACTTGGGTTTTGTAGGCCGACGCAAAGGTTCTTTCCTTTGTGTCTCATGTGGGACTGTTAATCGGTCTGTGGTTCGGAACACGTTTTTTGCCCCCTGGGGACCCTGGCCTTCTAAAGGCTTGAGCTTGGGAATCAGTATACGTCATTGTTTGCTGGTGGACAAAATCTGCAAGGACAGCAAAGGGGGGATCTTGTCTTTGATTGTAAAGCAAATAAACTTTGATCCATTCTTCAATTAATGGTTCTGGTAACTTTTGAATGATATGTAGCTGCATCGCATATTGGTCGAGGCGTAACATACCATTTCGTTTGGGGTCCTTTTGAGTTAACCTTAGTTGCTTAATGAGTGTGGAGAATGACCACAACTGGTCATGGTCATGCCGACCAATATTAGGGAAATTGTTGATCAGCTTCAAGAGTGTGACTTCGGTCATCGCAGATGTACTATACTGCCTATCAAGTTCTTCCCAAGCCTCTTTACAGGCTGTGACTGGATCCTTCAGAGAGGTGTGGTAGATACTTGTAACCATTTGTGCAGACTTTGGGCCTAGCCAGGCCATCATATATATGATATCTCTGTCTGGCTGCACATTCTCGGCACGAACAGCCCATAGGAAGATGTGCTTCCATATTTGATAGGGTTGGCCTGGCATGTCAGAGAACTTCTGTGTTTCTTGAGATCCCAAGTCCACCTTCATCTGGCAGGACTGCCATTCTACTCTGGTCTTGTATGCTGGGGAGATGGTACGGTGTGCTCCAGGACTTTGGTGGGTTCAGGACCAGCGGTCTCCTGTTGGTTCAGGCCATTGTGATCTGTGAGTATAGACATGGTTGCCAAAAACAGCTGGTATTTTCCTTCGCAAAGGTTCTGTGTGGTTTCATCTTGCCACAGCGTGGGCAGAGGTTGTTTTCGATGTTGCTCTGCCAGTTGTTCGTGTTGATTACTCTGTTGTTGATGTTCAAATTGCCTTGCAGTATTGGTTGGAAATCCTTTGCTTCGGCATTGAGATTGCTACTTGCGGCTACTTGTGTTCCTACTAGTTGAGGATTATTCGCTGTCACTGGGGAATTGTTGTGGGCACCTCGTGTGCCTGGATTTGTCAGGGTAAATTCTCCCATTCCAGGGGAGGGGTCAAGTGATGCAACTTGAATGACGTGATACACCTCGTTAGTTTGTTGGTTTGGTGATTGTCCCTGTTGTGCTGCGCATTGGTCGTCTATGTAAGCTTTCACACCTGCGTCAGGAGTTTCTTCCTCTAGAATTCCAGGATCAAAGTCAGGGAAGTGGCCATTAGCCTCAACATATAAAGCTTTGGCTTGTATTAGTCTTCTTTTCACTTCCCGCTCGCGTCGAAGATATTCTAGTCGACCCTGAACTTTAGCTTACTCAGACGTGCTCTCTGCTTCTGCAGCCTCTCTCTCGCTGCTTGAGCTCTGGTTCCCCAAGGTTGCCATCTCTTCCTTCAGCAGCTGCTCCTCTTTAGCTGTCTGTAGATCTGCTTTGGCCAACTCAGCTTCCATTTGTGCTTCTGCAACTAGAGATGCCCGTGACCTTTGACTAAAGTGGGAAGATTGCTGCAAGACATTGCTACCCGCTCGGGATCAGATTGATTTTGCTCAGAAAGGTGAGGCTATTCTGGAGATGTGGGAGGAAGCTACGTAAGACTGCCATAGTTACCTGTGTGAACGATGAGATACCACAGATATGGCCTCCCCTCCTTGTGTATCCTTGGGACTAGATGAGGATGCTTTCTTAGAAACGTGAGAGGAGGCTTTGTGTGACTGCTGAGATGATGCATGCAAAGGATGAGGCACATCGGACTCAGCCGTCTTGCCTAGGACAGTCTCCCTTGAGGATAAGGTCTTTGCCATGTCGAAACTGCTCTACATGTTCCTCTTTTAACGTCTGAATGAACAGCATTTTATCCTGGATTTCTTTATCATCCTTTAGTTGACTCTGGATGTTGCAGAGGCATTCTCCATATATTGCCCCTTGTGCGTAGCATATGTCCATGTCCTCACTTAAGGTTCAGAGATGTTTGGGTGGTAGATCCTCTTTGAGTTTGTCGCAGAAGGGTTGCAACTTCTCCCAACAACTCCCATACTTTTGATAGAGGCTGTTCCATTCCTCCAAGAGGTTTGACCGCTTAATCTGTGTAGGCTTTCTGTACTGCCTTAGGTCATAGGATATCTGAGTTGCCTCTAACCCTTCCGCTAGCTGGATATCTAAATCTGAGCTTTGGTCACCTAATACTGAATCTGCATTGGGTTCAAGCATGGGGTCCGGTGAGACAGATCCTTCTGCCATGACTGGAAAGATTCAATAATTCTATGACCAGGATTAATTCAGAGAATTTCTTTAAATTCTTTGAGTTCAATTCACTTGTCAGCCACTAGGGGGTGCGTTGCTGTGCTTCCAAACTTGGGGCTATTCACATATCAGCCATTAGAATGTGTTGCGATACTTTGCAGACGCAGGTGCAATTCACTTATTAACCACTAGGGTGCATTGTGGTATTACTGTCTGGAGTTATTGGCAATGGCGTTATCCCTTCTGAGGCTCACCCAGCTCCTCTCCAGTTTTGGCATTCCTAAGGGATTTTCACCCAAACTTGGAATCCATCTGGTGACCTGGCCGGATGTGAAACTTCTCAAAGGACTTGACCTTCTTTCAATAACTCATAAACAAAGGGTAGCAAAATAGCAAAAACATACTTCAATCTCTTCAGTGGAAGTTGCACTTGCTTACGGCTTGTACTCAAAGATAAACTGTATTTTTGGCTGGACTGCAATTTGCAGTCCCACTGGAAGTCACTGCTTGCACACACAAATTGAATTGTCTTGGGAGGTGATGGGCCCCTTTAGAGATTTCTTTGCCTTGACAACATGCAATAAAATTTCAAAGGAATTTGGTCTGGCTGATCTCTCACTCATTCAAATACCGTTTCTATGGAACCTTTCCAAATGCTATGAAGCTGAATTATATGGAGGGAAAGTTGAGTTTTCAAACAAGGAGAGAGAAAAACACACTGTTCTTATTTCTGTAGGAAACCCTCAGTAAGACATACAGTCTTTTCAGGGTAAATTGATCTTGCTTTGTCATGCAAACTAACACATTAAAGTCTCTTGTCTCACTGATGTTTCCCTGAAGCTCAATTTATTGCAGATAGGGCCAATCCTGTGAAGGCAACTTTGTTGCAGGCAAAGATTTTTAATTCACGCTGTTACTTTTGCTTTACTTTTGCTTCGAGAGAAGGCAGGGGATTAGAAATAACACTCTCTCTGTTCTCAAGAAGGGAGCTGTTGAAGATGGGGGAAGAGTTCCATTACTGGGGGAACTTAGCCACACAGAGTCCTTTTGCTAGAGGAGATGGTTTTCATTCATAGTTTTTCCACTGTTCTGGATCCGGAGTGTAACCATGCCAGGGGCCAGTCAGCTTCAACTTCACGCTTTAGGATTAATGTCTCTCAGATCAATTTATTAACAAGAATTCTTAGTAGCAAACATACAGTTCAATATTAAGATACATCTGACCTTGATCTGTCCATTGCGTGATGTGAAAAAACTATGCTTTTCCATTCCTATGGTGAAGTGGAGGCGAGGATACATGTGTTTAGCCCATTGTTCTCAATTAACACAGAAAACTCTTCAAGGAGTTATAAATAAATGGTAATAAATCACTTTTCCCGAGCAGAGTATGTCGCTGCCCAATTGGGGAACACAGATGTGGTCACATGTTATGGAACTACATTTCCCACAAGGCAGTTCTGCCTACATTTCCCATGAGGTAGTTTCTTAAAGGAGACAGTTCTTGATTCTTATACTAGCTATATACTGTTGAGTCAGTACATTGTCCCATAGTGAATTGGCTGCAATGAGTTGGCCATGGCAAGTTGGCCATGGCAAGTTGTCCTAGATTCATTCCAAAGATAGTAGTTAGAGAGCTCAAGGATGAAGACCCTCAGCATGGTACCCTCAGCATTCTCTCAGACATGAAACCCTCCACAAGCTAGAATTTACCAGGTGCCTCAGAGAAAGCAACTTTGGTTATATCTAGATTCTGAAACATGTAAGGCTTTAAAATTGAACGCAAACCCCCGGATTTCAATTACACTTGGAATCCATCTCACAGCCATGAGCAGTAGTGGTGGCATTACTTGGGATATTATTGGGCAATTATTATCTGAAGGGTGGATTTTTTTTAAATTCAAAAGGGGTGTTTTGAAAATCATATGAATGGGGATAGAATGGGGAAACATCTCTCTTTCTATCTAATTAAAATCATCCTATTATCCTATAAATAAGTTACCAGCAAAAGTCTCACTTCAGCACTAAATCTTATAAGATAATAGAGATCCAAGTCACACAAGACAAGTCAATATCAACTCAAGTCAACAAAGAGACCAAAACAGCTGAATATACTTTTCCATCTGGAACCATGCAGTACTGGATTCTGTCCAGAATGAAACAGCTCTGTCTTACATACCATCTGGAACCAACAGTCCAGAACTCTATGTTCCTTTTCATACAAAGTTCATCTGAATACAGATAATTTTGTACATGGAAAACTTTACTTCCCAGGCTCTTTTTTAGTATGAAGAAAATGACATCCCCCAATGGTTTATGGAGCAGGGACGTGCAGTCACTAGAGGCAAGGGAGGCGGAGCCTCCCCAGTCTCCTGAGAGAAAGGAAAGAGTTTTAAATATTTTTTTTTAATGAATTAAAGCCAGGATAGTTGCTACCAGATTTCAAGTCACAGTGGCTTGGTGTCTGCTCTCAGTGTTAACTAGGAGGAGGCGAGAGAACTCGGAGCCTCTTTTGCTTAAGGAATTTTTCGCCTTTTAAAAGTTAAGGCAAAGTTAAAAAGCAAAAGATTTAATATGCAAAAGAGGCACTGATTCTCCCGCCTCCTGATCTGGGAGCAGCGAATCATGTCTTGCACTTGAGCGACTGCGCAAGTGCAAGGGTGATTCTGGAGAGGTTTTTCTTTGACCACTAGCTGCCATTTCTTCAGCAGCCAGCCCAGCACCGAGCGGGGAGGACGAGGAGGAGGAGGAGAAGAGCGGTGAGCCCTTGTCAGGTGGGGGTGGCTGGCTGGCTGGCTGGCTGGGAGGAGAAGAGCGGTGAGTCTTTGTGCCGGCCAGCCAGCCGGCCAAGCAGGGAGCAGGTCGGGTGGGGATGAGTGGCTGGCTGGCTGGGAGAAGAGCGGTGAGTCCCTCCCAAGCCACTCACCCCCACCCGACCTGCTCCCTGCTTGGCCGGCCGGCTGGCTGGCACAAAGACTCACCGCTCTTCTCCTCCCAGCCAGCCAGCCACCCACCCCCACCCGACCTGCTCCCTGCCTGGCCGACCAGCCGGCACAAAGACAAACCGCTCTTCTCCTCCCAGCCAGCCAGCCACCCGACCTGCTCCCAAGAATGTCAGCGGGGAGGGAGGAGGCCAGCCAGCCAGCCAAGCAGGGAGCAGGTCGGGTGGGGGTGAGTGGCTGGCTGGCTGGGAGAAGAGCGGTGAGTCCCTCCCAAGCCACTCACCCCCACCCGACCTGCTCCCTGCTTGGCCGGCCGGCTGGCCGGCACAAAGACTCACCGCTCTTCTCCTCCCAGCCAGCCAGCCACCCACCCCCACCCGACCTGCTCCCTGCCTGGCCGGCCAGCCGGCACAAAGACAAACCGCTCTTCTCCTCCCAGCCAGCCAGCCACCCGACCTGCTCCCAAGAATGTCAACGGGGAGGGAGGAGGTGGGGGTGAGGCGGCAGAGCGCGGCAGCGGTGAGAAGCAACACCCCCACCGCTGTGTCCGACAGGCATCTCGCGTTTAAACTGGCTGGCTGGCTGGCTGGGAGGAGAAGAGCGGTTTGTCTTTGTGCCGGCTGGCCGGCCAGGCAGGGAGCAGGTCGGGTGGGGGTGGGTGGCTGGCTGTCTGGGGAGGGACTCACCGCTCTTGCCTCACCAACGGTATCCCTCACCGCACATCACTGTTATGGAGTGAGGAATTAATCTAAAAATAGACAATCACTTTCTCTGGTCATTTGTATTTGAATTTCTGTAGTTCTCTTTGAGGAAACAACATGTTATTGCACAAGATCAGTCCATCTATGCTCAGTTTGAGGACTGAGTTTGGGGAAAATATGGCAGGAAACAAACAAACACACTTGCAATTTCAGCTTAATAAATGTAGTCTTTTTTTTTAAGCAAAACTTTTTTATTTTCCATTTTCATAACATATAATCACATGTATACTATTACATAGCCAATATCATATTGTACTAATTATTAATTACATCAGTTCATCTTGCCATCAACTCCCAGAAAAAAAGAAATAAAAAAATAATGAAAACCAGAAATCTTCTGCTCTCCATACACCCTGTTTATGCCTTATCCACCTCTTTCTTCTGCCTGTCTCCACCCCCCCTACTTCCTTTCTTCCCTCCATCATCCTTTTCTACTCTACTTCCCCTTCCTTTCTCCTTCTCCTTCTCCTCTTTCCACTCCTCCATATTCTCCTCATCTTCCCCCCCTTGCCCTCTCTCCTTTCCCTCTCTTCCTATCCTTCTTCTCTCCTCTGCTTCCCATTCTTCCTCTCATTCACTTGGCTAAGCAAACTCCATTCTGTGTTGATGGTATTTATACTTCCATTTCAATATACATGACATACCTTAGTTTTAAAGAGAAAATAAGAGAAAACAGTATACATGTACAATCATATTATTTTAAAACCTAACACCCCTCCTCAAGCCTAATATATTTCCCTCCCTCCCACCCTCCCCCCGAGCCCCCCCAACCTTCCCTCCCCTGACTTCCCAGAACCAATACATGATATAAATCTTTAACAAAAACAGTTTAAAATATATTTGAAAAAAGAATAAGAAATTAATAACATTTTTAAATTGAACTTAGCTTCTCTTTGCTAGGCTAACACTAAACAATTTATATCCTTCCTAATCTTAATCATATGCTACCTGGAATTTCTTAGTCCCATATTTATTTTGAGTATAATCAATCCATTTTTTCCAGTCTCGTTTATATCTCTCATTTGAGTAGTCCTTAAGATATGCAGATATTTTAGCCATCTCGGCTAAGTTTGTCACTTTCAATGTCCATTCTTGGATAGTAGGCAAATCTTCCTTCTTCCAGTATTGCGCCACCAACAATCTAGCTGCAGTTATTAAGTGCAAAATCAAGTTAACCTCTACAGCTGTACAATCAGTAATTATACCTAACAAAAATAACTGAGGGGTAAACTTTATCCTTTTTTAAAGAACATTTTGTATAATCTACCATATTTTTATCCAAAATGCCTTAACCTTTTTGCAGGTCCACCATATATGAAAATATGTAGCGTCCCTAGAGTCACATCTCCAACACTTAGGTTGTAAATTTGGATACATAGAAGTCAACTTTTTAGGATCTAAATGCCATCTATAAAACATCTTGTAAAATTTTTCTCTCAAGTTTTGGGCTTGTGTAAATTTTACGTTTCTTACCCAAATCCTTTCCCATGTATCCAGCATTATTGGTTCTTCAATATTTTGAGCCCACTTTATCATACAGTCTTTAACTAATTCTGTTTCAGAGTCCATCTGTATTAATACATTATATAGTCTTTTTATATGCATTCAACTTTGATCTCTTATTTGTTTAAGTAAATTGTCCTCAACTTGCATAAAGCCAATTTTTTTATCTGTTTTCCACCTGGCCTGTAGCTGTCCATACTGGAACCATGTTTGGATTACCTTTTCCTCTTTTAATTCATCCAAGGATTTTAGTTATAATACACCTCTTTCTAGAGTAAGAAGCTGTCCGTAAGTAATTATATCCTGATTTTGTACTATGTTCATATTTTCTATTGCATGTCTAGGAATTGCCCACATGGGTATCTTATCATTTAATTTGTATTGATATTTTTTCCAGACCCTCAGTAGAGCATTCCTTAAAATATGACTTTTAAAATTCTTGTCCACTTTTTTGTTATAAAGCAGGTAAGCATGCCAACCATATACCAGATCATGCCCCTCGATATTAAGTATTCTATAATCTGTTAAATTAATCCAATCACTAATTACAGATAAAGCTACTGCATCATGGTATAGTTTTAAATTGGGTAATTTCAAACCTCCCCTCTCACGCACATCTTGCATTATTTTTAGTTTTACTCTCAGCTTCTTCCCTGCCCATACAAATTTATTAATACCCTTCTGCCATTCTAGCAGGTTCACATCTTTTTTAAGTATTGGTAGCGTTTGGAAAAGAAATAAGAATTTAGGTAAAATATTCATTTTCGCTGCTGCTATTCTTCCCAGCAAAGATAACTGTAATTTCTCCCATGTTTTCATCTCTGTCTGTATACTATGCCAAAGTGGTTCATAATTATACTTATATAGCTTCCCATTTGAAATTGAAATATGAACTTCTAAATATTTGACCTTTTTAACTATTTTACATCCTGTCATTCCTTCTAGGTCTTCCTTTTGTTTAGTATTCATATTTGTAGCTAATATCTTTGTTTTCCCTAAATTTATTTTGAATCCAGACACTTGACCATATTGATTAATCATATTCATTAAGACCTTACTAGATTCCTGCGGTTGGGTTAATATTATAACCAAATCATCCGCAAAAGCACGTACTCTATATTCTTGTTGCCTAATCTTAATTCCCTGTAAGCCCTCCGAGCCCCATATTTTATTCAACAGTATTTCCAAAGTTATGATAAACAATAATGGGGACAAGGGACAACCCTGTCTTGTACTTTTTCAATTTGAAAAGAGTCTGTTAAACTTCAATTAACTATAATTTGAGCTGTTTGTTGTTGATATATTGCTTTATTGATTGTAAGAAATGTTCTCCTATTTGCATTTTTTTGCAGTATTTTCGGCAGGAATTGCCAATTGACTCGATCAAAGGCTTTCTCAGCATCTAGAAATATGAGCGCAGCAGGGATTTGGTTATTCTTTCCCAAATATTCTAGTGTATTAACAATTAATCCTACATTACTTTTCATTTGTCTCCCTTGAATAAAACCTTTTTGATCATTATGAATCAATTGTTGAATAACCAACATTAACCTATTTGCTAGTATTTTGGTAAATATTTTATAATCTACATTAAGTAATGATATAGGTCTATAATTTTTTGGTTGGGTAATATCTTGATCTTCTTTGGGTATCAGGGATATAAAAGCTGTCTTCCAAGATGGGGGTACCTTGTCTTCCATTTGAATCTTATTAAGTAATTCCTTAAGAGGTTCTACCATTTCTAATTGTAGATTTTTATAATACACCGCTGTCAAGCCATCTGTACCCGGTGCCTTCCCTGCCTTTAACTGTTTGATTACCTGTAGAATTTTCCCCGAAGTTATTGGTTGATTCAATCTCTCCCTCTGCTCAGCTTTAACTATAGGTATTTTTTCTTTATCCAGATATCTCTATATCTAAACCTTGAATTTTATTGCCCTTGTACAATGCTATAAAGAATTCACGAAAGACCTTTTGAATCTCATCCTGTTGCTACACTTCTTTCCCTCTGTACTGTAATTTTCCTACGTTATGAGTTTTTTGTTTTTTCCTAATCAGATATGCTAACCACCTATCAGATTTATTTGCATTACAGAAAGTGTTATGTTTTGCATATAACAGACTAGTGGTTACCTGGTCTGAGATCAGCATATTAAATTGGTCTTTTAATAAGGTAATTGCTTCTTTAGTCTTTTTATCTCCTGGTTTTAAAATTAACTCTTGCTCTTTCTTCCTAATTTCATCTTCCAGTTCAGATCGCTTTTCCCCCTGTTTGCATCTATGTAATCTATTTAAATTTATCAAAGCTCCTCTCATATACACTTTACTTGCATCCCATACTATTTCCATAGATGTACCCTTATTCATATTAAATACAAAGTATTCTGTTAACAATTTTTTACATTCATTAATATATTTCTCATATCTAAATAAATTTTCATTCAGTCTCCAAGACATTTTGCTTGCGTCACAACTCCCAACTCCATCCAAACCGGATTATGATCTGATAAAACTCTGGAACATATCTTTGTCTTCTTTACTCTAGAAAGCAAATCATTGGTAGTTAGTATGAAATCAATTCTAGAAAAGGATTGGTGTCTATCAGAAAAGAAGGTAAAATCATATTCTTCTGCATTTCTTTCTCGCCAAATATCTCTCAGTTCAAAATCATCCATCATATCAAAAAAGGACTTAGGTAGTTTTGCTCGCATTTAAGTATTTGGCCGAGAATCCTTCTTATCTTTCTTGGTATCCATAACACTGTTCCAGTCACCCAATAGTATGCAGGACCTATAATCCCACTGTACTAATTTAGCATGGAGCTTTTTATAAAATCCATCTTGTTGTTGGTTGGGAGCATATATTCCCAGTAGCAATGTCCTTTTCCCTTCTAGTACCAAATCTATTGCAATGTATCTTCCTTGGGGGTCTGCTTCAATTAATTCAGCTTTCATATCCTTCCTTAAGTAGATAACTATACCATTTTTCTTCTCTGAAGCAGAAGCTGTAAAGTGTTGTCCAAGTCTTGTATTAATCAAGTATTTTTGATCAGTTGATCTAATGTGAGTTTCTTGCAAACAAATTATATCATTCTTGAACTGTTTAACATAGTGATTTATTTTCTTCCTTTTCTGTGGGGAATTTAATCCATTAACGTTCCACGTTAGGAACTTAGTTCTCATCTTTGGCTCCCTGAAGCTTTTTTAGAGCCATCTGGACATCCTAGAATTTAATCTTTGGTATGGCTCCTCCCACTGCTTCTGAACTGGTACCTGTAGCATCTTGACCGGTAACAGTTGTTTGTTGTGATTGTTGCTTCTTTAATTCTTGGTCCATTCGTCTGGTAATCACACGGATTTGTCTTTGTTCCTTGGCTCCTTGTACTTCTGAGAGAGAAAGTTGATCAAACCTTGTTGATACTTGTGTAGTTTGCTGTCTATCTTGTCCTTCTTGTTCTCTTTCTCTAGGTCCAGGCGGGGCGGAGTGTCCAGCCTTCA
Organism: Thamnophis elegans; assembly: GCF_009769535.1. Classification (NCBI taxonomy): domain Eukaryota; kingdom Metazoa; phylum Chordata; class Lepidosauria; order Squamata; family Natricidae; genus Thamnophis; species Thamnophis elegans. The sequence goes on along the minus strand of NC_045543.1, from coordinate 51,648,553 downwards.
ATATATTATTGTAAAAGTCTCGGGCCTTCCATACTGAATTAAGACGGTATCTTTGCCCCTGATAAATGAGTACTAGACCAACTGGTACATCCCATCTGAACTGTAGCTGACGATTTTTAAGCTCTTCAACTAAAAAAGCATAGTCTTTCCTAGATCTTAGCATTTGAGGTGGTACCTCCTTCAAAACAGTTGCCTCCTGACCCCCAATTTGAAGCTTGGTTTTATAAGATTCTTGCAATATCATATTTCTCATGTCTCTTGTAGCAAAGTACACCACAATGTCTCTTGGTAGTTGCTTCTGTCTGGCAAGCCAGGAGTTAACATGATAAACCTTTTCAATTTGCCATTCAAAATTCCCACCTGGACTTCCCATCAGATTATCGAAGGCTTCTAAGAGAATCTGTTTCAAATTTTCCTGGTTATTTTCACATAAACCTCTTATTCTTAATGCAAATTCCATTTTTCTATACTGTAACATAATAATTTCTTTTTCAGCATCTCCAACTTTTTGTTGAACCACATCCATTTTTGATACCAAGTTAATATTGGCATCACTAAGATCTTCTAATCTATCTTCAATTCCAGAGACATATTCTGATAGCGAATTAAACCCCCCCCCAACATGTTGTCCCTGATCTTCTGAACCCAAGTCTCAAGTTTATCAGACAGTTCTTTATGAGCAACAGATATCTCCTCCATAATTTTTGTTCCCATCGCAACTGCATGATTTTTAAAAGCTTCAGACAGTTCTTTCTGAAAAATTTCTTTAGTCAACAGCTCCCCTGCAACAATGAGGGGGGGTGGGAAGTAATGACTGTAATTTCGTACCGGGAGCAGGGGAGCTGCCCACACTTTTTGAAACATTAGAAGGAGGGGGGGCACCTTTTGCCTAGAAGCCATTCCAAGTTTAATCTTCTTCAGCCAATTAATACAACTATGCTGGCCGATTGTACAGCAATTGCTGTTTAGTTTAGTAGGTTAGGTTAGGTTTAGGTTTATTGGTTTTGTATGCCGCCCACTCCCGAAGGACTCCGGGTGGCTCACAATAAACAGGGGAGGGACAATACAAACAATTTTAAAATCCACAACAGTCACAATCAAGATGGGGCTGGGTGCTTTAACAGCCCCCAGCCTGCCAGAACAGCCAGGACTTAGTAGCTTTACGGAAGGCCGGGAGGGTAGTAAGGGTCCGGATCTCCACAGGGAGCTCGTTCCAGAGGGCCGGAGCAGCAACAGAGAAGGGTCTCCCCAGGGGGGTCGCCAGCCGGCATTGGCTGGCAGATGGAACCCAGAGAAGGCCAAGCCTGTGCGATCGAATTGGTCTTTGGAAGGTAATTGGCAGGAGGCGGTCTCTCAGCTACCCAGATCCGATGCCATGTGGGGCTTTATAAGTAACAACTAGCACCTTGAAGCGAGTCGGGAGACCAATGGGCAGCCAGTGCAGCTCGCGGAGCATAGGTGTAATGTGGGTGTACCTAGGTGCACCCACAATCGCTCACGCAGCTGCATTCTGGACTAGCTGAAGTCTTCGAACACTTTTCAAGGGCAGCCCCATGTAAAGTGCATTACAGTAGTCCAGTCTTGAGGTCACAAGGGCGTGAGTGACTATCTGAAGTGCCTCCAGGGTCGCAATTGGTGCACCAGGAGAACCTGGGCAAAGACCCCCCCTGGTCACAGCCGATAACTGGTGATCTAAAGTCAGCTGTGGGTCCAGGAGGACTCCCAAATTGCGAATCCTCTCTGAGGGGCATATAATTTCACCCCCCAGACTGAGAGATGGAATAATTAGCCAGTCTTTGGGAGGGAACATCAATAGCCATTCGGTCTTGTCAGGATTGAGTGCAAGCTTGTTCGTTCCCATCCAGACCCTGACAGCCTCCAGGCACTGTACCATCATTTCTACTGCTTCACTGAGTTGGCAGGGGCGGACAGATACAATTGTGTATCGTCCGCATATTGGTGGTATTTAATCCTGTGCCGCCGTATGATCTCACCCAAAGGCTTCATGTAGATGTTAAATAGGAGGGGGGACAGGATCGAGCCCTGCGGCACCCCATAATTGAGGGGCCTCGGGGTCGACCTCTGTCCTCCGACCAACACCGACTGCGACATGTCTGAGAGGTAGGAGGAGAACCACCAAAAAACGGTGCCTCCCACTCCCACCTCTCGTAACCGTCGCAGAAGGATACCATGGTCGATGGTATCGAAGGCCACTGAGAGGTCAAGGAGCACTAGGATAGAGGACTGACCCCTATCCCTGGCTCTCCAGAGATCATTGATCAGCGCGACCAAAGCAGTTTCCTTGCTGTAGCCAGGCCTGAAACCGGATTGAAGGGGATCCAGATAATCAGTTTCATCCAAGGACCGTCAGAGTTGAGAGGCCACCACTTTCTCAACAACCTTCCCTACAAAGGGGAGGTTGGAGACCGGGTGATAGTTGCTCAAAATGCCTGAGTCCAGAGATGGTTTCTTCAGGAGGGGTCTCACCACCACATCCTTTAAGAGGAGCAGGAAGGATTCCTCCCAGAGAGAGGTGTTAATTATTGTCTGGATCCAGCCGCGTGTTACCTCCTTGCTGGTCGAAACCAGCCAGGAAGGGCACGGGTCCAGTATACAAGTGGAGGTGCTCACCGCTCCCATGGCCTTGTCCACTTCCTCAGGTGTGACAAGTTGAAACTCAATCCATAAACTCCACTCAAGACCTTCCCCCGGTACCTCGGCTGGTACCGTGCAATTGGAGTCCAGGTCTGTCCGAATCCAAGAGACTTTATCCGTTAAATATTGAACAAATTCCTCAGCTCTACCTTGCAAAGGTTCATCCATGTCCCTCCCTTTCAGGAGGGAGCGGGTTATCCTAAACAAGGCAGCTGGGCACGATTCAGCGGACGCAATAAGAGCGGAAAAATGTGAACATTTCGCCGCCCGTATTGCCACGAGATCAGCTCTGATATAGGCTCTCATCAGTGCTCAGTCTGATTCAGACTTACTGGCCCTCCAGCAGCACTCTAGTTGTCTCTTTTGGCGCTTCATCTCCCGGAGTTCCTGGGTAAACCAAGGAGCTCTCCTGGATCCGCTACCTCGGAAAGGCCGCAAAGGCACAATCCGGTTTAGAGCCCCCATCGCTGCTGCATTCCAGGCAGCGACTAAGGACTCGACCGGACTGTGGACGAAAGTGTCAGGTATCACTCCAAGTGCCGTCTGAAATCCCATAGGGTCCATCAGGCGTCTGGGGCGGAACCACCTAATTGGTTCCTCCTCCCTACAGTGGGGGATTGGTTTCCGAAAGTCAAGCCTCAGTAGGAAGTGATCAGACCATAACAAGGGCAGGATCTTAATACCCCTCAATTCTAGATCACGCCTCCACTGCTCCGAGAGGAATACGAGGTCAAGTGTGTGACCCGCTGAATGAGTCGAACCCCGGATTACTTGGGTCAAGTCCATGGCTGTCATGGAAGCCATGAACTCCTGTGCCCCATCAGAGCGTTCACCAAGCGTAGGCAGGTTGAAGTCCCCCAGCACCATAAGCCTGGGGAACTCTACTGCCAGCTCGGCTACTGACTCGAGGAGCGAGGGGAGGGCTGTTGCAACACTTAGGAGGTAGGTACGTTAACAGCAAGCCCACTTGACCCCCAAGGTCCAACTTCAACAACAAGGACTCACACCCGACAAGCTCTGGAGCAGGGATCCTATGAGCAACTAATGACCTTCGGACGATGACGGCCACTCCCCCACCCCTTCTCTGAGGTCGTGGCTGGTGGAGCACCTGAAATCCCTCTGGGCACATTTCAGTGAGGGGGACTCCTCCCTCCGGGCCCAGCCAGGTTTCAGTAATACATGCCAGGTGTGCCCCCTCGTCTACTATTAGGTCCCAGATGAGGGGAGCTTTATGAACCACAGACCTGGCATTTAGCAACAACAGCCTGAGACCAGGGCCCTGACAATTCTCGCCATCTGGCCCTGGAGTGGAACTAACAGGGCCAGAGGGGGGGAACGCTGTGACGTAGCGGACCCTCCTTCCCCGGTAATGGCTAGCCCTGAAGTTCCCGTCATACCTGCCCCTCCCCATAATGACCGTAATGCTCCGGCCCACCCCCGCAACCATAGACCCCATTTCCCCTCTCACAGCCTCCGCTCTTTCCAGCAGGCAATTTGAATCAATCATTCTAGGATGGGAGGTAGGCCTGGCCCCCCCTACCACTTCTGCAATTGCACTCAGTGGAGGAGGTACCAGGTTATAATCCCAATCCTAACATACATACACAGCCACTCACCCAGACAGTCCCCGCATCAGTCAATTAAAACACAAAAACTACAGCAATAATGAGATTTTAAAAAGTGGGTACAGACATCAAACAGGCACACCATACACACCACATTCATTAAAATTTGCGGAGCACTGCGCTAATGTGATATAAAAGCGATGGTATAAAGGAGGAGGGAGAGCTGCTCCACTCCTCTCCCTTCCTCTAGGTCCCAGAAAGACACCCAAGGCCAAAGGTTCACTTCCTTTTCTTTGAAGTTTTAAGTTCCGTAGGAATTCAAAGTCCGACCAGTACTATGAAGCTGCTCGGCGCCATTTTGTATATCTCTTTAACAAGTAAATTATCAGAAGGAATTCTTGTAAAAATGAAGCTAATACATACAATTAAAAGTTCACGTGTATAGGCTCTGCTCGTTGTGGATTCAGTAGATCAGATTTTGTGCTGAGGATGGGTGGATGCCTTTGTGCTGCAAATAAAAGCATCAGGGTTCTTGGTGTGGAAAGAATTATGCTGTCGGGTGCCCTTCCTCCCTTCCCAAATTTATGGTCTGGAAAAGTTAGCTGCCCCAGCATAATTATCTCACCTTGTTTTTCTAAGCCCAAAGAAAAGGTAAACAAGCTGTCAAACGGCTGATGAATTGCTCTTCAGACAGTTTAACGCAACCAAGAATCAGGAGCTGTGAAGAACCAGCTTCCACAGACAGCCCCCCCCCCACTGGAAGCCATAAATGTAGTCTTATTCTTGCTATTGTTAGTACTATTACTACTTTGCATATTATTAGCAGAATATTTACAACCTTAGATCCTAGCAAGTATAATCATCCAGATTAATCAATCCTCCAAAAAGGGAAGTTTGTAAGAAAAATACTGTCCCCCCATGGAATCGTTATAAAGTCATGACATTGAGTAACTGATAAGAAAGCTATAGATTTTTAAAATGTCAAGTTAAGAAATAATATGTGCAAAGATTTGTGTTTGATGACTAATTGCAGCTATGTGGTGATGCTAAGCCAAACACATAATTAAGGAATTTGCATTATCCAGTTCAGATGACGTATCTAACATCCCATCAGGAAGTGCTGGAATCAGCTATGCATTCAATTAAAGTTGCATTTATTTTCAAATCAGCTTGCTTTCATCCAGAGGCATTTTTAAAATGCTCTTCTGAGCCAAAACAAAAACAAGTTGCTTTTAAATTTTAGAAAGAGGCCCTGATTCATCAAAAGGCTCAAAGGCATACTCTAATGGAAATTCTATTCGCTTCAGGAAAATTACAAGTGAGGTTTTAAATCACACTAGATGAAATAGAGAATGATCCGCACAAGAATTTGCTACAGTATTGACTTTATCGAGCAAGGCCTGTGATTGAAAACACAGGCAAACTCTTTCAGAAAATTTAGAGACAATATCCAGCTCTTCATTTTGCAAGATGAGCAAAATGCTGTTCTTAGTTCTCAGCTGCTCAGTATGTCATACAAAGAAACACATTCAATGGTTAAGGTGGGAGTAAAATACCTTGCAATATCTTGTGCTCTCTTTTGTATTACAAAACATATGACCTTTCAGCATTTTTTCCAAACATATTTTGTTCATTTTTTTAGAGTTTGTTTTTCATTTTCCTTTATAGTTCTCTCCTTTAAATGCCAAAACTAGGTTAGGAGTAAGCATTTAAAAAATATTCAAAAGAGTTCACAAACTTTTAAGCACCACTCTATATACGTATATGTCACTGTGTATGTATATACTATACATACATATACAAACATACAGTTATATATTGCATTATATTGCATTGTATATTTAACTTGTACTGCATATATACCTTTGTTTAATTTGGGGTGGCGATGTTGTGTCTTTAATTTCTTATGTTACACTTGATTACTAAATGTTTTTCTTTTCATTCAATATTTTTTTAAACAGGAAACCTGCTTTATAATGCCAATCAAATAAATAACACAATGCATTTTACTAGAAAGTTAGATAGCATTATGTCTAAAAAAGCACTTTTGTTCACATGCACATAAAAAATTCAATTAGATTATTTTTCTATTTCTTCTGTTTCAGTGACTCAATGGGCTATGGATTCTTCGTGCCTTGCTGCAATTTCAGATCATGCTCCTGTGACTGTAATTTTAAAAAGTAATACTTATAAATCAGTTAACTCTAGATACTACCTGAATACATTACTTCTTACTAAAACTGTATTGCTGAATCTTATTAAGAAGGAAATACATTCCTTTTTTAAAATTAATTGGGGCTTAACCAGATTATAATTGTATGGCACACATTGTATTTATTTATTTATTTTAATCAATTGCCCAACTTATAAGAAGTGCTTCTGGACTGCGTACATTTAAGGAATCTATTTAGGTGATCATTTCTTTGCTTCAGAAAAGTGGAGGGGGGGGCACAGAGAGAGACAATTCGCAATTCGCAATTTAATGAGTTTATATGCCGCCCAATCCTGGAGGACTCCGGGCGGCTTACAAATACGAAAATAAAATAAAATTACACACAGGGGTGAGAACATACATAGTTTAAAACGCACAACATACATTTGGCTTTAACTGTGGGTTGAACCTGATTTAAAAATCAGCAACCCCAGGCCTGTTGAAACAGCCAGGTCTTGGTGGCTTTTTGGAAGGCCACGAGAGTGGGAAGGGTCCTGATCTCTGCTGGTCGCTCGTTCCACAGAGCCGGAGCAGCTACAGAGAAGGCTCTCCCCCAAGTGGTCGCCAGCCGGCATTGTCCGGTCGACGGCACCCAAAGGAGGCCTAGCTTGTGAGTTCTTATCGGACGTTGGGAGGTGTGTAGCAGGAGGCGGTCTCTCAGATATCCAGGTCCAATGCCATGTAGGACTTTGTAGCGCGTCCGGAGACCAATAGGGAGCCAGTGCAGCTCGCGGAGGATAGGTGTAACATGGGTGTACCGAGACAGAGGTGTAGAGACTCCAAGTTTATGCAGCTAGAACTGATAGTTAAGGTTTATTATTGTTGTATGCTATAAACACCACAGATGAATCATATCAAAATTTTACCTTAAGCAAAATTTATATTCTAGCTTTTAAATTCAGAAAATTTGTACATACTTTAAAAGTTACTAATAAAAAATATTGAGAACCTGGGAAGAAAACTGGGAAATTTTTGGCCTATTTTTGAACAACAGCAGTAATTGAATTTTGTTTCCAAAATACAGACTAATAATGGGCAATTATTTTTCAAAACAGAATATTAATTAATAGTTTTGTTAATACTGTACTCTCTTACATCAAACAGAGACTTCTGTGACTAAACTGCAAAGAGTGTGTGGGGGGCACAATTAAAGGGAAGAGATTTCCCAAGAACATAAAAATATTCTGGGACAACTATTGATATTAGTTTTACAGAGGCTTTGAAATCTATGAAATTAGACAAACCCCCAAACTAGATGGCTTTCCTGCTGAATGCTGTAGAATATTGATAGACCTATTGGTACTTTGTTGTGTGTGAGGGGATTATATTTTGTTCATTCACATTAATTAAGAGAGAAGAAACATGAGAAACATCCTACAAAATGTATTAGCTTGTAGCACATCTTTGCTTGCTTGAATGTTAAGAATGTTAACACAAAAGCAAAGATATTAACAGCAACATCAGCTAAGAGACTACACAAAGTAATACAACCCATAATATACCCACCTGTGTTTAGATTTATAAAATCTCTGACAATGTTCCCCTGCTGATTGGCATTGCTGCACATAAACAACAATCAGCAATTCTAATTTAGATATAAAAAGATGTTTGATTTCATCTAGGATGAATTTATGAGCTATGTTTTAAAAAGGTATGAATTTCCATTTGTACTTTGGATTACAAATCATCCTGTTCCTACAGTAATTACCAGTAGATATGTCTCTCAATATTTTAAATTACATCATGGAACTTGACAAGGAAGTCCCTGGTCTCTTTTAATTTCCAGTTTGGTTCTTGAATACTTTCTCTATTAGACAATCTTAACATAGTAAAGACATGGTGGCCTTTATCTCAAGATATCAAGATACCATCAAGTGACTGCAGGCAGCTTACAACAAGATAAAAACAACAATGTAAAATTAAAAAGATAAATATTGACACTTAAATTCACAAAAAGCTCAATAATATTAAAAGCTTAATAATATTTAACATATTAAATCTTAAGATATTAAAGGCATGCTGGCACTCTCTTACTGAATAAATACAGTTCTTACATGCTGATGATATTGTGGCTGTTCTTGATAATTATGTAATATTATAACCAAAGCTTGTTGAAGTTATATGGCAGTATGGTTTATAGCCTGGCTATATAATTAATCGCAAGAAGTCTAATTTGTTACCTTTGAGATCTACTACAGTTGAGATTTCTACAAAGGATAAAGATTTCCAATATATACGGATTTTATAAAATACTCGGCTTGACATCCTCTCCAAAGTTTACCACAGCATGTTGAATTAAATAAGTTGAAATGTATATATGTAATTTCAATGGATATAATCCAACAATCCAAACTTCCCTGAAATAATTGTCTAAGATTAATGCTATTAAAATTAATATTATATCATGATAAATTTATATCTAAAGAGGGATTTTCCTATTAACTCCCATTAGACGTTGAATACAGATAGATTAATTAATGTGAGACATGAGAGAAACTAGAATGTCTTTGGCTTACTTGTAATTACCCTCATAGAATAACAGCTTTAATCTATGATTTCCAACTATAGCATTGGGTTTTTATCTTAATATCTATAGTTTTTAGGAAACTGATTAGGATTATATTCCTTTCTGCATTTATTTAATTGGGATGTTTGTTTCTGGCTTTGAAAGCTGATAATTATATTTAGTTCTTAAAAGTTGAAAATTGTAATTTGATCCCAAATCATAGAGTTTGATAGTTGATGAAATCTGAAATGTTATTGGTATCGGAGATTTATACTATTAATCATTTGATTTTTCATAATTGTTTTACAGACTTGAGACATTGTAAATAACTTGCTTACTTCTTTAATTAGTTTGTTTAACCAGTATTATATTTTTAGTGTTTTAACTGAAACATCACTATTCATTGTTGACTCTTTTCTTTTGTATTTTCAGTATTTCAATATTTTTTAAAATACTATTTGTAAAAAATTAGATCTTGGTGATTGAATGGATAAATGTTTATTAACATTGGTAATAGCCTATATCAGTTCCAACCACATTCTATGACCTCTTTATGTCCATAAAAACATATTTCTTATTTTTCTCTTTCTCTTCTACCTTGCCTATCAAAATAATCTTTCCTGCTGCATCAATAGCAAAGTAAAGGTAAAGGTTTCCCCGCAAATGCGTGCTAGTTGTTTCAGGCTTTAGGGGGCGGTGCTCATCTCCGTTTCTAAGCCAAAGAGCTAGTGTTGTCTGAAGACATCTCTGTGGTCATGTGCTTGGCAGGACTCAATGCCGAAGGTGTACAGAATGCTGTTGCCTTCCCATCAAAGATGATTCCTATTTTTCTTCTTGCATTTTTATGTGCTTTCAAACTGCTAGGTTGGCAGAAGCTGGGACAAGTAATGGGAACTCACCCCATTACACAGTGGGGATTCACCCCATTACACAGTAGGGATTCAAACCCCTGAACTGCCGAACTTCTGATCGACAAGCTGAGCGTCTTACTCACTGAGCCACCATGTTACATGTCCCAAATATGTGAGTTTCTACTTGCTGATCATCATTTCAAGGGAACTGTCTGAGTTTGCTAACTTAGGGTCAGAATGCTGAAAATTTCAAACAGCAATATTTGCATTGCTTTAGCATCTTTTTTCAAATGTGGGCCTCTTAATTACAGAAAGATGATAAAGAAACAGTTGATGAATTCAATTGATCTGAGTGAAGTTTCTCTCCCAAATTCATCTAATGATAATAATAATAATTTGGGGATATCAATAACAGATATTTTTACATTCCAGTTCTTCCAATTTTTGTACCATTATCTGCCTATACATATGTTGTTTAGTACACGATATAGAAGGAGTCCTGTTGTATGTCATTCATAACCTCCATTTGACTCTGAAGCATTAATACACACTTGTTGGATAGAGTTATTTAATCAACTTTGTATGTATCTAATGGTAGCAAAATCCATCCTCATTTCAGCATTTTCTGTATTAGCATTTCATGACAGATTTTGAACTGAGTCTAGACATTTGGTGATAACATTTAGTAGTGGTTTTAATTTTCGGTACTTAAATTTTCTGTAGCAGTCTAGCTCTCTGTACTGACCACATTTTAATAGATAACTAAATTTGTCTTTCTATTGTAATAGGAGAACATGTTGGTGTGGCATGACTTGCTAACTCATTCTGGCTACTGGCAAGAAATGCGTATTTCCTAAATATTTATAAACTGATTTGTTTATAATTTGTTCCAAAGTTTTGTTGGCATCAGGGTCAAGTTGATCTCTCTGTAATAACCTGAGCTCTCTTTTTTCCTCTTATCCTCCTCTTATTAAAAATACATAAAATTATATTTACCCTCTAATATTGCAACTGACCTCTATGAGATTTCTTAAATCTCATAGATTTATCTCTAACATGGCAAGCACAGACTTCTTGAAGATCCTTGGATGTAAATAATCTGGACCTGGACACTAAATAGCAATAGTACTTAGATTTATATATCACTCCACAGTGCTTTACAGCCCTCTCTAAGTGGTTTCCAAGGTCAGCCTCTTGCCCCTAACAATCTGGGTCCTCATTTTACTGACCTTGGAAGGATGGAAGGTTGAGTCAACCTTGAGCCTGGTGAGATTTGACCTGCCAAACTGCTTGCTATTGGCAGTCAGCAGAAGTATACTGCATTCTAACCACTGTGCTACCATGGCTCTAAAATTTCTTTATGGTGGTCAGGTGCTCTTTAATTATCTTGGATTGTCACTCCTTCCATCTGCATTAATTCTTTTTAGACAATTTGAGCAAGATTCCTTTTAGGGAGGGAGACTGGAACAAAATAGGCATTTTACTATCCATATAACAGGTTACCATTCTACCATCTCCTTTTTATTTTTTATTGTTGACAATTAGTGGCCAGAATTTATCTTTAACAAGTACCATCTGTTTAGCTATTATATGGCTTACCTTTAATATAAGGCAAGTAATAATTCCTTTAAGAAAGCTGAACTAGTTTATAAATTGAATGCTTTGTGAACTGTGCAAAATTAATATAATTAAGAGACTGCGTGTAGCTAACACATTTATCTCTCCTTGCCAGGAAGGTAGATGACTTATTGGCTCAGATTCTGTTTAAGCAGAGAGGCATTGTAGTTCAGTGATTCTTAAACTGGGGGCAAATACTTCCAAAGGAATAATTCAGTCATGTCATAGGTTTTTTTTTGAAGGCTCACCTCCCCCATTACATCTCTCCAAACCACCAGAGTGGGAAGGCAAGGAATATCATACCATCTATTGGGAAATTATATCTCATTAGACCAAGAAAAAGGCCCTTCTCTGGCTCTCTCCCAAATATCATTGCTCCAGTGATAAGATTTGCCCTACTTATTACTCTTCTGAAAGATCCTGAACGCATGTTCTGTCAACAACTAGAGGAATACAGGGTAATATGTAGCTGATCCAGTGATTGGTATGACAGTTTATTTTGCTGCTCAGGGGGTGGGGCAGGTGGGGCTCTAGGAATTTTTAGATTGTGGATTTTTAATGTTGTAAGCCACAGAGTCATCTTGCGTGAGTTGGGCAGCCATATAAATTTGCACAACAACAACAACAATAATAATAATCATCTTATATTTTAAGAAGGTACTTGGTTGATACCTAGGACGCTGGCAGCAACCTATATCAACCATTAGCACCAGTCAATGGTATTTATGATGCATTTTTGAATGTTCAGTTGACTGAGTTTCATGTTTAATGAGTAAAGTATATAATAATAATAATAATAATAATAACAACAACAACAACAACAACAACAACAACACATACTCAACTGTTGTAAAAAAATCGCGCAGACTGATTATAAATTGCAGCATAATTCAGTAACACAAATGATGGCCAAATTGATGAATGGTTGACAACTGGAAAAACATACTTGATTCAGAAAGATGCAACTAAAGGAACAACACCTGAAAACTACAGACCAATAACATGCTTGCCAACAACCTTCAAATTACTCACAGGCATTATTGCAGATAACATAATGGATTATTTGGAAACAAACAACATCTTGCCAGTAGAGCAAAAAGGCAACAAAAGAAGGAGCAGGGGCACAAAAGATCAGCTCCTAATTGATAAAATGATATTAGAAAATTGTAAGAACAGAAAAACAAACTTGAATATGGTCTGGATTGATTACAAAAAGGCATTTGACTCACTGCCACATAGTTGGATCATAAAATGCTTAGAAACAACTGGCATTAGCAAAAATATTACATCCTTTACTGAAAAGGTGATGAAACAATGGAGAACTGAGTTGGCAGTAGGGAATGAGATCTACGGAATGGTTAACATCAAGCACGGAATTTTCCAGGGTGATTCACTTTCACCTCTTCTCTTCATCATCGCAATGATCCCACTATCAGTAATCTTTAAAAAAATGAAATTAGGCTACAAAACAGCCAAAGAAGCTGAAAAATTTTCGCATTTACTATATATGGATGATTTGAAACTCTATGGAAAGTCAGAAATAGAAATCCAATCATTGACAAATACAGTCCGGGTATTCAGCACCGATATTTCAATGCAGTTTGGCATGGAAAAATGTGCCACAGTATCCATAAAAAGGGGCAAAATCACTGCATGTGAGGGAATTGAAATGCCCAATGGCCAACTAATTAAATGCAATGAAAATGAAGCCTACAAATACTTAGGCATTCTGCAGTTGGATAACATCAAGCATGGAGAAGTAAAAACTATTGTCAGGCGAGAGTACATCAACAGAGTTAGGAAAATTTTGAAATCTAAATTGAATGGTGGAAATACAATCAAGGCCATAAATACCTGGGCAATACCAGTTATAAGATACACAGCTGGTATAGTTAACTGGACACAAGCTGATTTGGACATTTTGGACCGAAAAACCAGGAAACTAATGACAATGCACTACAGTTTACATCCACGTGGTGATACTGATAGACTATATCTGCCCCGAAAATCAGGTGGCAGAGGATTATTACAAGTGAAGCAAACAGTTGAAGAAGAAAAACATGCACTGGCTGATTACTTAAAAGAAAGTCAAGAACATCTATTAATCGAAGTAAAGAACAAAAATCTACTGAGGGCCCAACAGACAAAACAAAAATACAGAAAAGATGTGATAAAGTCAAGAATGGAGAGTTGGCAGAACAAAGCACTGCATGGCCAATTTCTTGAAAAAATAAAAGATAAAGTGGACAGTGAACAAACTTGGTTATGGTTAACAACAGGTACATTAAAGAAAGAAACAGAGTCACTAATCCTGGCTGCGCAAGAACAAGCTATCCGCACAAATGCCATAAAGGCCAAAATCGAAAAATCCTCTGATGATGCCAAATGCAGACTTTGCAAAGAAGCTGATGAAACTGTTGATCACATACTCAGCTGCTGTAAAAAAATCATGCAGACTGATTATAAATTGCGGCACAATTCAGTAGCACAAATGATCCATTGGAGTTTGTGCAAAAATTATAATATTAAAACAGCAACAAACTGGTGGGAACATCAGCCTGAAAAGGTCACCGAAAATCAGATGGTCAAGATCTTGTGGGATTTCCATATACAAACGGACAAAATACTGGCGCATAATACACCAGACATCACGCTGGTTGAGACAAATAAGGTCACAATCATAGACATCGCAATACCAGGTGATAGCAGGGTCGCCGAGAAGGAACATGAAAAAATAGCAAAATACCAGGACTTAAAAATCAAAATTCAACGACTATGGCACAAACCAGCAGTGGTAATTCCAGTGGTAATTGGCACACTGGGTGCTATTCCCAAAGCACTGGAATTACATTTAAAACAGTTAAAAATTACAAAATCACCATCAGTCAAATGCAAAAAGCTGCACTGCTTGGATCTGCATGCATATTACGAATATACGTTACGACGTCCTAGGCCCCTGGGTGGGGCCCGACTAGTAACCAATGCCAAATCTGATGAAGCAACTGGCCGCTGTGATACAATCGTATAATAATAATAATAAACGGATCATCATTTGGAGCACAACACACCAGATATCACAGGTGTAGAGGGCCAAAGTGTACAGTTTATTGATATCGCTGTTCCTGGAGATGCCAGAATCGAAGAAAAAGAACTATAAAAAATAATGAAATATTGCGACCAGGCCATCAAAACTACATGGCTATGGATGAAGAATGTAACAGTGATACCCGTTGTCATCGGGGCACTTGGCACCATGTCCAAAAATTTTACAACATACATCAACAAATTACAGCTTCCTGTAAGAACACCAGCGGAGCTGCAAAAAACTGCGCTACTTGGAACATCTTATACTTTAAGAAGGTACTTGGTTGATACCTAGGACGCTGGCAGCAAACCGTATCAACCATTAACACCAGTCACTGGTATTTGTAATGCATTTTTGGATGTTCAATTGGCTGAGTTTCATGCTTAATGAATAAAGTATATAATAATAAGTAGGAGGGTAAAAACGCTGAACACATCTAAACACCTGACTGACAGTTCCACAAATCATAATACTATTCAAAGTAATAGCACAATTAGTAATTGCTTGTTGTGAGTCAAGGATCCAGTTTTGAACTATCACTGCTGTAAAACAAAGTCTCTTTTATCTGTATGTGTTTGTGAGGGTGGGATGGAGGACATGATATTATTTAAGACTATGAAAAAGGATAATTGAATCAAATACATTCATAAATGTTTATGTATTGGGTGAAAAATGTTCATTTTCCATTTTCTCTACTACCTGAACGGCATTGAGTCACTGGGATCATATACTTTCTGAGAAGGAATTTTGGTCAAATTGTCTAAGAAGAATTATTGCAGACAGAAGGAATGGCAATCCAAGATAATTAAAGAGCACCTAACCATCTTCTCAAAGGAAAGATGACACCAGTGCTTTATTCCAACAAAAGCAAGGAAGATTCATATGGCAGTTTAAGGAACAACAGATTTTTTTGGTGACAAGTTCTCCAGAATTCGAGCCCACACTCTCAGAAGTGTGACTCTAGCTGAACTTAATTAAGAAAATGAATGGAACAAAATGGTAAACAATGTCACCAAATGGTCATGAAATTCAAGATGTTCTAGAAGCAATTATTACTATCATTTCATTATGTTCCATTTCTACCCTCATCCTTATGTTAAAAAAAGATCCTCTCCAAGTATGTCTTTTTTAAAAATGTATTTGAATGTGCCTCTTCTAGAAAAATATATTTAAATGAGAATCCCCCCCACTCAGCATGCTTGTACATAATTTTTTCATATGAATTTACTGGAAATTGTACTTTCAGCATTTGAAGATTCGTGGAATATGATGTACCTCTGATCTACTTTTGTTAAGTAAACATCAGGTCCTCTTCAAATCCTGCTTTGCTGCCTGATTCCTCCGGGGAGGAATCCATGAAGAATGCTGGGAATATACTCTGAGAGCATATACAAAGTCACCCAAGAAATGAAGATCACAGTGTTCTGACCTAGGCTTCCCCAAAAAGCATGAAGCAGATTCCTGGTCCTGACAAAACCCCTTTTATTAAACGAATGTGAATTCCTCTCATTCACAATCAGCAAAGGCCTGGTAAACAGTCTTTCAAAGGTGAATTTATGAACACAGACCTTATCTAGCTTGGAAAGCTGCCATGTAAATATTTTCCAAACGCAGTGCTGTGCAAGGAAAGACTTGGCACAGAGGCTCTGAGATTCACAGACAAATCTTCACACTCCTGAAATAAACAAATGAATGAATTGTTTCCTGCAAAAGCCCACTCCCCTTTTGCTCTTTTATTTCCTATGGGAGGGGGCATTCACCATCCACCTGTGGCTTTACTCCGAAGTTGACCCTGATTTCTTAGCTGTTCTTAACTGCGCCGAGGTGGCGCAGTGATTAGGGTGCAGTACTGCAGGCCACTTCAGCTGACTGTTATCTGCAGTTCAGCGGTTCTAATCTCACCGGCTCAAGGTTGACTCAGCCTTCCATCCTTCCGAGGTGGGTGAAATGAGGACCCAGACTGTGGGGGCGATATGCTGACTCTGTAAACCGCTTAGAGAGGGCTGAAAGCCCTATGAAGCGGTATATAAGTCTAACTGCTATTGCTATTGCTATTCTAGCAGCTCTGCGCATGCACACACGGGAACAGGCTCTAGCTATTCCTCTGCCTCACTGCTGTCTAGTTCCAAAGGCAACTGAGAACTGCCAGACACCCTTGGCCCTATCTCTGCCACAGAGCCCTTGTCCGAGCCTTCCCCAGCCTCCAGGATTGGCCCATGTTCCTCCCTCACTGTTCGACTTGTTGCCAGCTCCGCCGGTCGCTGGTGGGCCACAACACCCAGCTACATAGCTAAAGTAAACAGGTATCCATGTTGGGCAGCAGCTATAAAGGATGACATTGCAGATGGATTATTATTCTAGTAATAATGGAAAAGACATAATTTCATATTGTGCAGGAGAAGGCATTGATGAAGCATCCCTGTATTTTTTCCAAGAAAATCACATGGATAGGCAAGATAAAGTTATTGGATGGCATGCTGAAGAAGAGTTTACAATATTTTGGAGTAGGACTAGTGTTATAGACACAATTAGATTAAAACTGTCTAGTTGTTATTGCCACGAAGGAAAAGAGAATCCAGTTACAATAGGAACATGGAACAGAAGAAGCCAAAATATGGGAAAGCTTAAAAGTGAAAGTTGAATTGCATAAAACAAACATTAGTATCTTAGGCACTGGCAAATAGAAATGGACTGGAATTGAACCCTTTTATCAGAAAGTCTTAATATTTAGTACTCAAGACATAAAAAAGAAAGAACAGCAATGCTTTTATATTCAGGAAGGATATAGTAAATATATTACTTGGATACAATGAAGTCAATGATCAGGTAACCTAAAATTAAATTAGAGACCGATTGTCATGGAGAAATGTAATCATTGTAGCTTAAATGTAGCTGTTAGGAGTAAAAAACTACTTAATGATACATAATCAACTAGATCAGGAGTGTCAAACTTAGGTTATCATGGCAGCATCCCGTGACATATTGGGACTCCCCCCCCCCTTTGTTAAATCGGGTGTGGGTGTGGTCAGTGTGTGATGCATCCTGCCCATGGGCTGTAAATTCGACAGCCCTGAACTAGATGAAATATTGTATAGTCAACTCCTAAGAAGTTCATCATGCTTGAGGATGAAAGGAAAAGAGAAAAGGATGCCCAGGTGGGTGGATTTGATTACAGCAGTGAAGATTGGAAAATTGGAATACTTAACTAACTAACCAGTTTGGGGATGGATTATCCTGGAGAAGATATAGCTATGTACTCATTAAAAGTCAACACTAACTCAATGGCATGTAATCAATCAATCAATCAATCAATCAATCAGGTCATTTTATAGTTTGCAAGGACTAAAATCCTCAGCATCTCTAAGTCTTTTTTTAAAAAAATAAAGCTGCATGCATTAAAAATTCTTCTCATTATGTACAAAAAGATCATTCTGTTTTGAGGCTGATAATCTTATCTACTATGTTTTGACATTTTTTTAAATTGCAGAAATGAACAGCAATAAATATGGGGAATTTGTAAAGACATAATTAGATGAAACAGTATAATTTTAAAAAACAACAATCATTGTCTTCATATAGAAGGAGAAACAAAAGAAATGACAAAATTACAATTATATTCATTTATGGTGTCTGATCAAGGACAATTCAGTTTACATATTTAAGCTAAGTATTTAAACTATTGAGGCAGGATATTTACCTTTGAGAGATAAAGTAATACAATGAGAATGTTTAGGATTCACATTCATCTGTCTAAAATAATTGGCAAGTTGTGCAATGTTGAAACTTGGACGACACTGTGAATCAGATCTCATAGCAATGTCATTGAAAAGTTACTGATCCATGTAAGAAATCTCATTCCTTGGTATATTTTGTAAGTTATTTATTGTTTCTACTGCTCTGCTTCTATACCTCTCAGTAATTGGGAACTATAGGTGATTAGGTCAATAAGGAGGTTCTGATTTTACTTTAAGCTAGGGCTGCCAGATCTGGGCTCCACAAGTTCCAAGTGAATGATTAATGTACAGTAGTATCTCTATGTTTCTTCTATGTCATCTAGTGCAGTGGTTCTTAACCTGGGCGATATCGCCCCCCAGGGGGCTATTTTGTTTTTCAGGGGGGGTGATGAAATGAAAAGAGGCGACACGGGGATGACAGAATGGAAGGGGGGGCGATATGGGGGTGATGGAGCGAGAAGTTTGGGGGACACTTTTGAGACTTTTTTTGTACAGTGAACCGCTGTATTTCTGTCGTACAAAAACATCAGATCACTCGCTATTAGTAGATTGAACTGTGTTTTAAAATGTTCCTCCAGCTAGCTTCAGTACAGAACGCCGTACATATGTGAATATGCATCGCTCATCTTCATGCGCGTTGCGCAGCATCCTCTATTACTCTACCCATACAGTGGCGCACCATTGGCCAGAATGGGCAGTGATGGAGGGGTGAGTGCTTCTTTTGAAACATCGCATGCTGAGTGGCTGTTTCCTGTGATGTCAGCTGAAATGTCAATGCAACTGTTGAAACTAGGTTTATTGAGCCCACATGTGTTTTATAGTGTTCCAGTGCAGTTGAAAATTTAATCTGCAGTTAGTGCCTTTCATTTCAAAGACCTTTTTTGGGGGCATTTCATTTTCTTGCAATTGAATTTTCTTTTCAGTAGTCATTGCATTTAAGTGTCTTGAATAAATAAGATAATAATGAAATACATGTATCATGAAGTTTGGGAGTAAAGTGATGGGTGGCATCAGAATTTTCACACAGTTGAAATATGAGAAAAAGACTTGAAATAAATTATTTGCATTGATATGTCCTGATGACAATTTTAAAGAAAGCAAAATTTATGTGTTTGCATAAATTGAAGAATTATTTCCCTGTGTTGTGACTGAGAGGTTATGTTGGGGGAGGGGGCGATGATAACTTCCTGAATGGCTCAAGGGGGCGATTCTTTCAAAAAGGTTAAGAACCACTGATCTAGTGGTTGTTCAGACTTCTGCAGCCAGATTGAAGCAACACCAAGTTGAGCGTAGAGATGAAAATAATACTGTTATTTCATTCAACGAAGTGCTATATTAGTTAATTTCTAATGTGGCTGGCCTGTCTTTTGACAATGGAAATATTATGTTTCTTCAAATTGGCAGCATTGAAAATCTAAAGTAGAAGTTAGTTAATGTTAATTTCTGATTGTACATTGTAAGCATGCAGGTCCTAGTTGTGCTTTTTAGATTAGTCTATTGATTAACATAATGAAAAGGAAAAAGAAATTAATGATATATATGCACGTACATATCTTGGAGGATGAAGGTTGGGAGAAAAGTTTCATATAGACTGTACAAGGTACAGTTGGCAAAATGTAAAAATTCTTTAACCAATTTGAAGACTAGTGCTAAAAATGTGTCCCCCAAGTTCTACTTATGTGGCTAATAGGAGTTAACATTAACTTGGTGGCACATAATCCATCCATCAATTGCTAAAATGAATTATTAACGTTATTGAAATCATATCCCACAAGGAGAATCACCTGGACTTCTGTGTATGAAAAATAAAGATTGAAATTCTAAATATATTCTCCATAATGTTCTGCATTCATGATTTTATGTTAATACTGTTTTGCTTTGTTTAACTGAAAACCTTTTAATGAAGCATAATAAAAACAAGATAAAACTTGTCAACACGCACACATGCAGTTCATTTTCTAGATAGAGGGCTAGTTTGGTGTAGTGATAAAGGCATCAGATGGAACCAGGAGAATATGATTTCCAGTCCCCCCCTTAGGCATGAAAGCCAGCTGGGTAACATTGGGCTAGTCACTCTCTCTTAGCCCAAGCCACCTCACAGGATTATGGGGAATGTAGAAGGATAAAGATGTATTAAGTATGTTTTCTATCTTGAGTTAATTATAAAAATGGGATAAAAACAAATGAATACTTAATAGTTTCAACATATTTTTAATTCACTGTTTGGGATTATTAAAATCCATACACACTATTAAGAAACTTCCTGAAAGATTAACCAAGCTAAATGAAATTATTTAAAAGGAAGAACAGAAATTGGATACTGGGTAAAGACCCTGCCAAACCTCAACTTTTTCTCATATTATGTTTTTACTGACAAGGATTTTTTAAATTTTTTGCTATACTTGGAACAAATGCTTCACTAATTTGGACTGTGGTTGAAAAGCAATGAAGCATTAGTGGCTTAAAGCAACAATGAATAAAACAATACAAATTACTTGGGGATTTGGAAGCCTGATAAAATGTTCACCAGGTTTTTTGCCTTTTCCATGTAGTTCCATATTTCAAATGTAAGATCTCATTTGGTTTTATTTCATGGAACTAACAGGCTGTGAAAAAGCAGTTCCCATGCAATTAAGAGGATTACACTACAGCTACCACTCCTTTGGGGGCAGTCAACATAGCTATCACATTCAAAACTTCTCCCACCATGGTTTATTACATACTTATTTTTTGTACATGGAACAGAGCCTATAGCATCATCAGCCATGTTGCAGTTACATTGCTAATCCCGTATGATTTGAGCCTTAGGCAAAAAGTAGAACAATAAAATAGGAGCCAAGACTACAAAGATGATATTTTTAAAAAAACAAAACAAAACAGATGGTTGGATAAACTTGGCATTCGGTCCCATCACAAAATCCAGAGGCTATCCAGAGTATTTGTTTCTGATGGTAACTACTATTTTAGCAAACTGGTGATGGAAAAATAATTTGGCGGTCACTTATTCTGTAGAACCCATTACCTATTAGGATATACCATGACATGTAATGACATGTGTAGATTCAAAACACATCCCTGGTGAATTAAAATTACAAATATTTACTAATGTTTCAGCAAAAATATGTTTGGAAGAATCCTATATGTCTCTTCACAGTCAAATTCATGTTACGATTGAATAACATGATGGTTTTTTGGGGAAAAGAGAAATCAATGACTAAAACATTGTTCTCCAATTATGAGAACAGGAAAACAGGAGCTGGATCCAGATTAAATCATTCAGGAAAGACACACTGAAATCAATGGAAGTTCAGTTCACCAGGATTTCAAAAATCAATTTAAATATGGCTAAATCCAGATCTATTTCTCTTTATTTTGAGTCAGTTGGATATAGGATACATTTACCTGGAACAGGAAGAGTATGATTGAGATGCCAAAAGGAGTTAGCAGTAGCTATGAGTATCAAACAATCTTATTTTCAGTTTTCAGCTTTCTCTTTCTCTATAGTGCATAACTTTTTGTGCCTGTTTGTGTGTGCTTGTGCAAGGGTATACACACATGAACAAGAACACATCCTATACTGGTTGATTATATTATCTGACTTTTCTCTCTCCCAATTTTCTTTTCCCCAACCTATTTCCCTTCAGATACCTTAGACCACAAATCTAGTCATTTTGGCTGGGATTGTTAGGTAAAGTCAAAATTGCTCCACACTGTTCAAGATCACCTTCCCTTCTCAGATTTGTTTTTCTTTTTAAATTGTATCTTATATATTTGGGTTTTAAGGGCAACATTAAATATTTATTTATTATATTTATTTGAAATGTGTTAATATTTGTTAATACTGTATATGTTAAATAAAATACACTATTTGCACACTGTGATGAAAGTAATAACTGATTATGAATTTATCTTGATTATTGTGCTGTTTTCTCTATTGTCTTTTCAGGACGTTTTACTGTATATAATATCTTTAACTGATCTCTGCAGAACCTATATAACCACTGATCTGGGTGGTTTAGAAATGTAAGAAATGATTATTGCAAATCATGATATTAATAAAAACAAAGAACACCCCTCTTGGTTTTGGAAACAAGCAGTCCGGAATATCATTTCTTTTGTTTGTTACTATACTTTGAAGATTTAGTCCATTCCCTCAGTCTTGGTGACAAAATTATCTGTGCACAAATATGCAGATACAAAGATGAAGAAGCCTTATCCTTTCCTCCTTGGGTTCCCCTCGAGTTCCTACTGCTTCTCCAATGTTTAGGACTAAGTCTTGCCAGAAGTTGGACCTGAAAAATTCCAAGTGGCTTTTTGGTTAGCCTGAGTTCAAATGTGAGCAGCAATAAAGGGAATTTTATAAAGTTGCCTGGCAACTACAGATAAAGTCCTCATGCCAGTTGTAGGTCAAAATTGGTACATTATGAAGACGAGATATAACAATTCAGCGTCTTGGAACAGTAGGAGAATCTGACAGAAAACTGCTCAGTGAATCCCTCTCACACAGGGCTGACATCTGGTACAAATATTTTGCTTGTCTTCAGGGCATTTTGACTCTCTGTGCATCTTAATTCAGTTTGTGTTCTTAAAATGTCCTCAGTTATATCAGACAGAACCTTGTAAAAGCAGGGGGATATTAAAGACATTATTCAGAGAAATAAGGTTGCTGTAATTATTTCCCTGTAACCCTAAAAGTTCACATACTCTAGCTCCAGTTCAAGAGGGATAATTTATTATAGCCAAAATTTAAAAAATCAGATGATGCATTCATTTTAAAAAGACGAAGCAGATGTGTGAGATAACTAGCTAACTATGAAAGCAATGGGAGCACATTAATGCAGTGCATGTGACAAGCAGGCACTTCCTTCATGCTGCCTATCTAGCTGTTGATTAACTGTTTTCTTTCATTAAGCAGTTGAGAAGCACACAAAGAGTTACGGTATTCTTAGCAGAGGGCTGCTTTGCACCAGGGGTAAACTTGGAAGTGTACTTAGGTCTCTTGATAATATTTCCTAATCAAATTTTCAAAGAATTCGCAGGATTCTTTGCAGCAAATGATTTGAACCTTTCAACACAATTTGATGTTTCCGAAATAAACTATATAAAAACTAGCCATAATTTTCTCTTAAATTTTAAGGTAGCTGTAAAGAACATCCACAATATGCTTTGAAGATAAGGACACTAATACTATAGGGAAGAGTTGCATTTTTATTGTGCATTGCTTTTTTCCAACAGCGTAATAAACTACTGTATGTTTGTTATAGGATAACTACATTGTTCCTGTGACATTTTTAATGTGAGGGAAAAACCTGCCATTTGCTCATTACATGGAATTAGAAGTGGTTTCAGTTTGTGTCTGAGTGCATAAAATGAATTCAACAGAGACTAAAGCCTAAGTAATACAAGTTTTTTTTCCTGATGCATGATTTTTGCCAGCCATTACTGTTATTTTGTATATAATAAAACTGAAGCCATAATCAGATCAGAGATTAATTGTCTTCCTTGTTCAGTCATCCTCTTTTCTTCATTCTATTTTTAAAAAATGGGTTGCTACTAATTCCATAATAAATATGACAGATTAGGAGCAGTTGCACACTTGCAACTGTGCTTGGTCTGGTTTTGGTCTACAGTAGGTTGATAGATGAATAAATGATTAAGTGATAATGTAGCGGAATATAGCTTCACCTATTAAAATCTCCATATGCAGTACTTCTTAAAAATGAAAATAAAAATGAAAATAAAAATTATTATTTTCAATTTGCAACCCTATGCCAACAATAACCATAGAGAAAAATGATGAAATTTACAAATGAAAAGCAATGTCAACTTTATGAGTCTTCAAATCACTTTTTGACTCCTGACAATAGCCTGGATTAGTCCCTGCAGTTTTCTTGGCATTTTTAGATGTTTGCAATGCTTACTTCCTAGGGCTGAGAGAGTATGACTATGCCCAAGATAGCCCAGTTGGATTAGAACTCATGATTTATAGCTTGGTACCTTGGTAGTTTTTAAATATTAGATTGCAGTCTGTAGCAAAACTGCAGGTTTACCACACAGAAGTTTTATACAACAAGCATATCCTGCAGAGATCTATCCCTAAATAATGCAATTTATTTATTTAAGACATTGATATGTCTGCTGAACTCAAACTCTGGGACTCTGAGAAGTTTACAATAAATGCAAAATAAGCAAAGCAAATAAACAATTTAATTAAAATGAAAACAAACCCATGGTAGGCAATCAGGAGCTTGCAACTGTTACATTCCTCCAGACAGGAATGCCAATATCTGAGCTCCAGCAGCAGAGGAGAAAATCAGATTTTTAATGCATTTCTAAAGTCCAATTTGGACAAAGATATGTTTAATCCAGACAAAGGTTTATTTGGTCAAAGTAAATCAAGGTCACACATTTTCCCAAGGTAATCCGTTCATCATTGAAAATTTTTGTGTCTTTAGGGATTATTTTAAAAGCATTCTTAATTTATATTTCCATTCTAGGGTATTGATCTTTGGAATGAAAAAAAAATAGAAGACAAGATGCTGCTCTAACCTCTCATAACTCATTAATTGATAAAACAGGGGTTTTGTCTGATTAGAATAATAAAAAAATCTAAAAAGAAAAATTCTACTTTTTTCCAACATCAGTGGGTAGTCTCAAACTCTGGGATTCCCTGGTATTCTCCCAATGAAGGATAATCTAGACAAAATAAGCCAGGTGCTGCCATCTGTTGAGAGTATATATAAAATCTTCTCCATAAACAACCTTCATATGCCTGACTAAAGTGGGAGGCAACACATTAACTTGTATAACTGGAAATGCATTCTACATGCCACCTCCACGTTTACAAACATGTGCATGTATTAATGACACATTATTTATGTTTGCACAGCCACCTAGATAAAAGTGCACTGTATTGTACTTCTAGGAAGATCTTTGTACCAACTCTATATTGTTAGTGTAAACATCTTCTCATGCTACAAATTAGCAAACTGCAATTTATACCATGTAACAACTAGATAAGAGAAGGGAAAGTGAGATGAAAGTCATGATTCTGAATTACAAAAGGACATATTATTTTCCCCTTTCATTACATGCACCAAATTTTTAGGTACACAGGAAACTGTACCACCAAACTGAATTCATCATAATTTTATCAATTTAAATGGCTCATATCAAGGAAGAACCCAAATGATAAGTTTGATTGACAATTTTTTTCTTACATCATTTTATGATTTTTCAGGTGAAGTGATCCAATTGTAGCAGAAGTATTTGAAGAGAAAATAGCCTAAACATTGGTTTATCTAATTAAAGTATTGCAAAACACCTTTAACCCTGTAATCACTGAAGTGGAACTGTTTGGAGATGAGTTGCTCATTGTCATATCAAATTATATGGATATGGCATACTGTAATGTTTGACAGGGACGTGGTGACTCAGTGGCTAAGACGCTGAGCTTGTTGATCAGAAAAGCCGGCAGTTTGGTGGTTTGAATTCCTAGCACCATGTAACAGAGTATGCTCTTGTTACTTGTTCCTGCTTCTGCCAACCTAGCAGTTTGAAAGCATGTAAAAATTCAAGTAGCAAAATAGGAAATGCCTTTGGTAGTAAAGTAACAGCGTTCTGTGCGTCTTCGGCATTTAGTCATGCCAGCCACATGACCATGGAGACATCTTCGGACAGCGGTGGCTCTTCAGCTTTGAAACAGAGATGAGCACCTCCCCCTCGAGCCGGAAATGACTAGCACATATGTGCAAAGGGAACCTTTACCTTTACCTTAATACCTAATCTTTGATAGGCATATTCAGAAATAAGTTCCCAGTAAAGTGGAAGAAGCAAACTTTCAAATAAGGGTCACTGAGAGATACAGACCCCAGATTATCTGCTCTCAGTATGGAGCATGGTACTGGTAGTCCTTTACTTACAACAGTTCATTTAGGGAACATTCAAAGTTACAACGGCAGTGAAAAAAGTGACCTATGAGCATTTTTTATCCTTACGGCTGTTGCAGCATCCCCATGGTGATCAAAATTCAGATGCTTGGCACCCAAGAACAGCTCGTTATGATAAACTTTAATAAGAAGGCATTCGCAATAAGAGTCAGAGGATTCCGCGAAAAGGAGCGAGAGAATCTGAAACAGACCTTTGTTGAAGCCCTCAGCCATGCGGTGGGAAGCCCGGGACTTAACTTTGATTGGCAGATTCGGAAAATCTATCGTCAGAATTCGTTGGTAGCGGAACAGCGACAGCTCCCGAGGGACATAATCATATATTTCTCCACAAAAGAATCCAGAAACGCGATCATGCAAAAATTTTACAATAATAGATTGAGAGTTGATGGCCAGGACTTGACTGTCTTCAAAGAAATACCTTTCCAGATGTTAAAGGCAAGAAGGGACTATACCTTTTTAACTAAAGAGCTTAGAAATCATCAGATTCAATATAAATGGGAGGCCCCAGCCGGCATTACGGTCACATTTGAGAATCAAAGACTTCGTCTCAATTCTGTTTCGGAGGCTCGAGATTTCTATTACAAGACTTTGAAGGCGGGACTTCCTGATTCACTTGGAAAAGAGGAGAGACAAGCCGAAGGAGAAGGCAAGCAACAGACCACATGGCTGCAAGATGGAGGGGGTAGCTCCCCCTCCCTCGGAGAAGCAGAAAAGCGGAGTTTGAGGATTTAGACATTCTAAAATATTCACCAAAGTTGTGGATTGAATGGGGGTTTGCGACCTCTCTCCGGCAGAAAAAGCGGAATGTATTGGTGGGGTGATACTGAATGTATATATGTAAAATGCATGCAGAATGATTTACGTTGTTTAAATCTTGTTAGAAGGGAAAGTTTGAAGAGATTATTTTAAAATAGAAGGTAAACTGATTCTTGTTGAAACTATTATTTGAATATGTGGAATGATCTATGCTATTTAATTTTTATTAGAAGGGAAAGCTTGGTGAAATTATTTTGAGCTAGATTTTAAACTAATGTTTGTATAAATTTGATAGTGACAAATATTAGAGAAGCAAGGGATGAGGGTAAAATGCATGCGGAATGATTTACGTATATTGGTGGGGTGATACTGAATGTATATATGTAAAATGAATGCAGAATGATTTATGTTGTTTAAATTCTGTTAGAAGGGAAAGCTGGATGACATAATTTTAAAACGGAAGGTAAACTGATTCTTGTTGAAAGTATTATTTGAATATGTGGAATGATCTATGCTATTTAATTTTTATTAGAAGGGAAAGCTTGGTGAAATTATTTTGAGCTAAATTTTAAACTAATGTCTGCATAAATTTGATAGTGGTAAATATCAGAGAAGCAAGGGATGAAGGCAAAATGCATGCGGAATGATTTACGTTGTTTAAATCCTATTAGAAGGGAAAGCTGGTCGGGATCATTTCAAGATAGAATGCAAACTGATTTTTGTGTAAAGTAATACTTGATCCACGCTGCTTAAACTTTACTAAGAAGGGAAAGTTTGGTCAGATTATTTTGAATTATTGTTTGAAATTAAGGTTAAGAAAGGGAAAGTTTGATTATTCTTCTATAAAGTAATATTTGAATATGTGGAATGATCCACGCTGCTTAAATTTTACTAGAAGGGATTATTTTTGAGTTAGATTGTATATTGATGTCTATACAAATTTGGATAAATGTTTATCTGAATACAAGGTTAAGGAAGAGGAATGGGAGAGTCTACAGGAGGTTGGGGTAAATAACAAAGAAGCAAGAGACGAGAATAAAATATAGATAGAATGACTTACACTATTTAAGCATATATAAAGATGGGGGGCTGAGCTTAACACAAAGAGTTTCTCTTTTTTTTTTTGGTTTTTTTTCTTTTCCTTTAATATACTGCTTTTATTTTTAATCCATACGAACATAAGATACTTTAGATAGAAGGCAGTGCCAGGTGTGGGCCCTGGGAAGTCGGGAGGAGTAGGGATGGGGATTTATGGGGGGTGGGTGGGTGGGTGTTAACATAGTCTCAATAAGAACAAGAATGCACTTATATACGGTTGTTCTTTTTTTTTCCTTTTTTTTTCTCTTTTCTTTCTTTAAATTTTTTTTCCTTGGTTTATTTTACTTTTTATTAGATTATAATAAACAACACTTGAATAAAGGAATACACCAAGGAGGGAGGTAGAGGGAAAGAGGAGGGAGGAGTAAGGAAGGAGTAAGGGGAATGTAAGGAGGGCGTGTTGGGAGTAAGGGGAGAAGGAAGGTTTGAGGGGAAAGGGAAGTAGGAGGGGAGCGTTAGAGCAAGGAAAGGAAAGTTGGAGGGGGTAGATGGGGTGTATGGAGGATGGAAGTGTCAGGTGGGGTTGTGAATGATGAGTTGTGTTTTCTTTTTTATTTTTTTTATTTTTTTTATTTTTATTTTTTTCTTATAGCAAATACCCTGTATATAAGTGATTGTAAAATGGAATGTGAAAATGAATAAAATATATTTTAAAAAAAAATATTCAGATGCTTGGCAACTGGTTCATATTTAAGATGGTTGCAGTGCTCCAGGCTCACGTGATCATCTTTTGTCACCTTCTGACAGGCAAAATCAATGGGGAAACCAGATTCACTTAACAACTGTGTTATTAAACAACTGTAGTGATTCACTTAACAACTGCAGTGATTCACTTAACAACTACCTTAAAAGAAAGGTGGTAAAATGGGGCAAAACTGTCTCAGTTAGTGACAGAAATTTTGAGCTCCTTTGGAGTTGTAAGTCAAGGATTACCTGTACTGAATGTACTTGACTCAGACTTCCATCCTTCCAAGTCCTTCAGTAAAGTGAGGACCCAGATGGTTGGGGGCAATATGCTGACTCTAAATCTCTAAGAGAGGGCTGGAAAGCACTGTGAAGCGGAGTATAAGTCTAAGTGCTATTACTAACCTCAGACACACCCCTATTTTAGGATGGAGAGGAGGCTGGGAGTGAGGGGAGGAAAAAGGGAGCGGGAGACCTTCCTCTCAGGTGAAGCAGGAAAAAGTGCGAGGGCAAAACAAAACCTCTCTCTCACACACACACGCAAACAAACACACACAAACACACACAAATACCCCTCTCTCCCCGCCTCCCTGTCCGACTGAGCAGCTGCTGGCAGAATGCGCGCCAAAGGGGGCGCACACAGAGCCCGCGCCGAAGGTAAACAGAGCCGGGGAAACACGTGGCCTCTGCCGCTACTGCTGTTGGCGGTGGCCGCGCGTACTCTCCTCTTGGCAAGTCCGCCGCTTCCCGGCCTCTCGGCTCTCTCTCTTTGCCCCGGCTTCAGGCGTTGCGGGAGCCACCTCCGGCATTGAGAGGATTGTTAACAGTTGGGCGCTCTTCGAAGCCGCTTCCCTTTTCCACCTCACGAAGAGGTTCGGTGGGAAAAAAGGGGAAGAGCCCCCCCTCCGGGCTTTACGGAATAAGCAGCCCTCCATCCTCCCTCAGGCGCTTTCCCGCCTTCTTCCTCTTCTTCCTCCTCTCCTCAGCGAGCGGCGGCACCACCGGCACCCTCCCCCCGCCTCCCTCCCTTCCGCAAGACCAGGCGGCGCGCAGGTGGCGGGAACGCAGCGCAGGGGTGAGGGGGGCTCAGCTGGCGGGAACTGGCCGGGATTTGCTTCAAGGGCTGCCTTACGAGCGCCCTGCGGTCGCTTCCTCCCCGCCGACTATGTTCCTCCTCCGCCGCTGCTGTAACGGCAGCCGCTCGCTGCCGCGTCTCCTATTGCTGCTGGGGGTTTCGGCCCTGGTGGCCGGGGCGGCCGCGTCGTGCTCTTCCTCGCCACTCGGCGAGGATTCGGTGCAGGGGCTGGTCCGGCTCGCCTCCGTGGTGATCGAGGGCAAGGTCCTGGCTCACAGCGTGGCCGAACTAACGGCTGGCCGAAGAGGAGGAGGAGGAGAAGAAACGACGTCGCTGGGGTCGCCGCCGCCGTTGAGGCTGTCCGGGCAACCTGCCGCCACCACCATCATCCTCATCACCAGCTCCTCCTCCTCTTCCTCCTCCTCAGGAACGTTCCTCCCCTCCTCGCCGGCTCCCAGCCCCCCGCTCCCGCACCTCGGCAGCCCCAGCCCGGCGCCCGCCTCCGCCGTAGCTCGAGTGCGCGTGCACCAGGTGTGGCCGGCG
Source organism: Thamnophis elegans (assembly GCF_009769535.1). Taxonomy (NCBI): domain Eukaryota; kingdom Metazoa; phylum Chordata; class Lepidosauria; order Squamata; family Natricidae; genus Thamnophis; species Thamnophis elegans. Next base: position 51,618,223 of record NC_045543.1, on the reverse strand, counting down.
AAAAGCGGCGGGCTGCGGAAGAACGCGCTGCTTTGGCTGCTGCTCGGAGAGCGGGGCTCCGCTTGCGGGACCGCCTTGAAGGAAGAGGGTCGCTACGTCTTCTTCATGGAGCCCGTGGCAGCTTCGGGCGGGAACAGCAGTGAGTCGTCGCCGCCGCCGCTCTTCCGAGCGTCTTCCCCGCCCCTGGAGACGGGCAGGAATCTCAAGAAGGAGGTCAGCAGGGCGCTGTGTACCCGGGGATGTGGTAAGTCAGCGGGCGGCGGTTGGAAAAAGAGACGGGGCAGGGGGAGAAAATAAAGAGGTCGCTTGGGCTGGCCCGGATCGCCTAGGGGAGATGGGAGGTGAATGAAGAACAAAAAGAAGAAGAAAAAGAAGAAGAAGAAGAAAGGGGGGTAAGGGTTGTTAAAGTCGGCCGTCCGGTTCCTTATTTTCTCCCCTCCCCACTTTCACGCTCCCTGGGTTTTCTATGTGATTTTACACGGTGGTGCTGGGTTGTCGCGGGTTCAACGATTTTCCAAGTGGGTTTCTATGGCTGATTTTTCCCCCCATCAGAAGTTGAGTGACAAGGGTGGGAAACTTTGAGAAAGCTCTCGGAGCAACAAGCAGGCTTACGCCTCTTCTTCCTCTTTGGAGATTGTGAGAAAGAAGGCTTTCTCCCTTGCCTGGCCGTTGTTGTGTTTTGAAAAGGTAGAGCTAGCTATAGTTGGTGAAGTCTTTCAGGCCCTCAGGAGAGGAAGAGACACTGCAGGGGGACGGGGGCGGGATGATGGTTCCTTTTTGCCTCATCCGAAAAGGTCTCAGGTGTGCATTTTCCTCCTTTGGGAAGAAAAAAAAAGGAAGCATTTTGAAAGCAGGCCGGATTAGGGTTTGGATGTTGACGTTGTTTGTCTTGGTGTGTTTGATTGCTAACTTTAGTGAGGGTGACAATTCCAGCTTCTGATAAATTTTGCTTTATACTGTACAATATTGGCAATTTATTCTGTGTAGAAAGTACTTCCCTAGTATTTGACATGTGACATTGTACAGATATTTTTGCTTGATCCTTGATGGGGCCCAGTCATTATGTGAGAGCAACCTTAATGTCATTTGATTCACCCCCCCAACTCCCAAAATTTGCTTCCATCAACGTAAACCATATTAAGCAATTTCTCATATGCTGATTCTGTTATTTCAGGGGCTGCAAAATGTTCAGTCTCTTCTTCCTACTCCTTTTCTAAATGCATCGGCATCATATAAGTGATTGTGAGATGCTTGCTTTAAGTTGTTTGTTTGTCAGTGGAGTGCCTAGTCATGTTTATAACACCTGAAATTTAGTCTTGCCAGTACTATTTAATGTTTGCATTGTCGAGGGAGTAGATGTGTGGATAGAGGGCAGAAAGACAGAAGCAGAGGTGCTGGAGAAGGATAATTCTCAGTCAAATTCAGAAATGTTGTCTGTCGTTTTCATTTGATATAATTTCTTACAGATTCACATTGGTCTGAATTGGAATGTACTTTCAGTATTATTTATTTGGTTAATTAATTAGCTATAATTTGGACTTTTTTATAGCGAAGGAATGGCAAATTGTCCTAGAATTACTGCAGAGGGGAACTGTCCACACTAAACGGTGCTGATGTTGAGTGAATGACCTGGGGATTCCCTAGAACTGCAGGATAGATGTCACTGTAAAACAAGGGAAATACTCTGTGGAGACCTGATTTATATTGGCTGATATAAAAGCTGAACATTTCTTTGGAGGAGACTGATTTTTTTCTGGTGGTGCAGAAAGAAAAGGGAATGCTTCTTCTATCCCCTGTGGTAATATGATACATAAAATGATTTGGCCAGCTACAAAACAGAACTGGGCATTAACATCACATGAAATAAGCACATGAAAGGGAATTGCTGGAATATCAGAATCTTATTTTGTCAATTCTTAAGTATTGTTAGATATCTGATGAGATTGTTACTTAAAGATTCAATTTCTTCTGACTGTAATTAACATATTTGGCACCATCCTATACCAATATCTTAAATTACAGTATAAAGACTAGTCTTCTAGGTACCATTAATTTACCATCATACTTAGAGTACTTTAGGGGTGGGTGAATTGATATAACTACACACACACACACACACACACACACACACACACACACACCGTATACACATATACACTTTCTCTGTCTCACTAGAATGCAGTTATGGAATCCTGTTAAAAGTAATAAAAGGGGAAATTCAAACGATAAATTGAAAACAATAAGCACTCTTAAGTTAAACATAATGTGCACATCTGATTTACAACATTATTACCAATTCTCAGGGAATGTGGATGTACACTCTGTCTGAACAACTTGATCTTTATAATTTATGCCTCAGTGTTTCTTCACTGTTTTGATGTCTGCTGGTTGTACAGTAAGAAATGGAATGTTTATGTATTATTGTCAGAGCTACTTACAAGACTTTTGCTTTAACTATATTGAGATTACCTATTCCCAGGAACAAAGAGAAGAAGAACATAACTGAGTAATCTACCTAACTTCTAACATACGTACAATACTGCAGTTTTTATATTTGTAATATTAACTGGTCACTGGATTTCAGAGGCATGTTCAATAGAAACCTGTAAATACAAGTTCTGCTTTCTCAGTAGATGATTCAATACTATTTCTTTTGTCAATAACAAATTGAATTTTTCCAGCTGCTTTCTTAAAATAGAATTTGTTGACCTCTCAGTGCTCCAGACACTGCAGTGTAGTCCCAAATATTCATAAAGATGGTGTAAAACATATTTTATAACATTACTAAGTAAATAAGGCATGATGTAAACATATGCTATTATCTGGTTCCAGACTCATCTGCTCAGTTAAGATGTCATGTCAAATCATGGTTTTATAAAGTTGATGTATTGCTTTATACTATGGCTAAATTGACAAACTATGGGTTTTGACATTGATTGACCTAGAATTAGATGCTATAACTGTATTTTCTAAGTGGGAATTTTGTAAGCAATGGCTGATTATGATACTGCTGTTATATTACATGCAAATCAGACTTACATTTGAAGTACAGTCTAGATTGATAAAATAACAGTGACAATCTATGATGCCTATAAAACAATTATGCCGAGATAGAATATTGCTCAATAAATATAATGTGGAAATCAAGCAACTCAAAATGTGGCTCCGTTTGTACTTTGGAAACCTCAGTTTAGACTCTAAGCCATGATTAGCTTGGCTATTGGAATTCAGCAATTATATGATCAGCTGGTTCAGATCAGGATGCATTCAGCCTGCACTTAAACTGCAGTTTATTTAAAAGGCTTAGCAATTTTGCACTGTTATAGAGGCCAGTAAACTTGTGAAGTTTTATCAGGATAGAAATAATATTTTTTGTCATTTTTAGATGGTGAATTTTTATATCTTGAAACTGAATTGTTGACTTTACAGGTAGTCCTTGATTTACAACCATTCATTTAGTGACCATCTCAAGTTACAACAGCACTGGAAAAAGTGGATTATGACCGTTTTTCATACTTATGATTGTTGTTGTATCCCCATGGTCACGCAATCAAAATTTGGGCACTTGGCCATTGACATGTATTTATAACAGTTGTACTGTTGCAGTGTCATGTGATGACCATTTGTAACTTAAAGCCTTCCCAGCTGGCTTCTGACCAGAGGTTAACAACTCTGGTCTTAACAACTGCAGAGCTTTGCTTCATTGTGGCAAAAAAGGTTGTAAAATAGGATGGTAATAGCACTTCGGTTTATATACCACTTCACAGTGCTTTACAGCTAAGTGGTTTACAGAGACAGCATATTGCCCCCAACAATATTTGGGTCCTCATTTTACCCACCTTGGAAAGATGGGTCAACCTTGAGCCTTAGTGAGTTTTGAATTACCAAATTGCAGGCATCTGGCAGCAGAAATAGCCTGCACCACTTTTACCACTGTGGCATCATGGCTCATGGAACTCACTTAACAACTGCCTTGCTTACCAATATAAAATTTGGGCTCAGTTGTGGTTGTAAGTCGAAGACTAGCTCTCCATTCTTAGGGAAGAAGTTTTATTAAGTTTTATTAACCTCCCATACATGCACAAATGCAAAATAATGCTAAATATAAGCCTTAATGATGATTCTTTATAAAAATAAGGGTATAGATCATTCATTTTGTATTTTATAAAAAAATAAGCAGTGCATAGATGAAGGCAAGGATATAACCTCTTCTTCATGGTGTGGTAAAGTTCAGACATGCTTTCAAATGAAAAGGGTGTCAGAAAACATCTTCCCATTGTTTGACAGTCTACCTAATTCTATGCTGCATGAAAAAAATTAAGTGTCAGGAAACCTCTTTTGTGTACTTCCAGCATTGTTTATAGACAGAGTGCTTTGGTGATGACGTGAGTTAACATGCAATTTCCATGCAGTACATACTTTACTGACATAGTGACAGGCAGCAGCAATTCATGCAGCTTGCCAGTGGAAAAGGCCAGCTGCTACCAATGGCAATCAATATAAGGAAAACGGGAATCCCCTCTTTTACTGTAACAATTTCAAAAGCAGTGATTACTTCAATGGCTTTGCAAATACATAATTCCTGACTGGATTGCTGCCTTTATTGCTGTAATATCTAGGATCCTAGCCCATCATTATCAAGATATTTGCCTAGTACTGATCAAGATGCATCTTTTGTCATCTTTTCAAAAGTGCTGGTAAAAATGAGTATTTTATCTTTTGTGTTCAGTGATGTTGCAGTTCACTGAGATAATGCTGGCCAGTGCTGATCCACGCTCTGAAAGATGATGCAAGAATCAGTACTGTAATAAGCAAAATGGAATGAGATATATTAAATTATTCCACTTTAGATTATATATGAGTAAATGTTTGTATAGGTATGCAGATGGTCCCTGAATATTTATCAATATAATAAACTCCTTATTTCTATAAGATTAGATTTAAACCTCTTTTTATGTATTAATTCAGCACATAGTGGTTTTGTTTGTTTTTAATTTAAAGGAGCATTCAGACATATGTCTATTCATCTGCAATCTGAGATACAGCTGAGAAGGAGTATTATTTTAATCTCTTTATGGATGAGTGGTTACTGAAGAGGAATATATCTAATTATTTCATATGTGTCTTAATTATATGTTTAATGCATTTACATATAGAAATGCATTTGCTTAATAATTATTATGGATTATTCTTGTATAAATATATATATATATATAAATCTAAATTCCACTATGTTTGTTTCGTTTGTTTTTTTTACAAGAAAGAGGATGCCACATTGCCAATCAGTTGATATAATCTGGCCCAGGATTTGCATTACTGGACTTTAAATAGGTTAAAACATGTTAATCTGCTGCTTTCTTCAGACCCTACAAGGCAGTTCTGAGTCCAAAGAAAACTAAAGTTAGCATCTTCCCTTTATACTGCGTATCTTGCGCTCTCATCAAGAAACTGGCTTAGAGAAAGTGATTAATAGGAACTATTAATTTTGTGTTCAGATATTTCAAGCATTCTCAGCAAGGTTTCCTTGTGCCTGTTGATCTATTATAACAAGGCATCTGGTCATTTGCTTTTCATTTAATGTGTGCAGACCACATGCAGCTATTTATATAAAATATTGCTACAAACTGCATCAACCTGATACATTTTCAAAACCTCATCATTTAATTGCCATTGTTATGTAAGATTATGCAAAACTAACTTGCTAAAATATTCTGCTTGTACTTAATTGTATTTATCTTTAAATATATAAATAGATTTCTTAAAATTTACTTAGTAGATTTTAAACCTCATAAATTATTCTATCTATTTAAATACTTGTTCTATTTTCCAACCATCATCTTGTCTCATTTGTATGGATGGAACTATATACAATCACATGGGAAAACCCTCTTAAACACAATCAATATAAAAATGCATTTGAAAAACTAAATGAATAATTGCCTTCTGGTTTACCTACACTAGGGAATATAATTTTATCTCTATGTGCTAAGTTAGAATAATTACTAATGAAAATGACATATATATCCTTGTATACATAGGAGGTAGATATGGTTCTCTGGAGGTTTGACATTAACAAAATAATTTTCTTTCTTTCTTAAAGAAAGTCTCATGAATATTATAAGCTCTACTAGTCTATTAATGTTTCTAGATAATATAGAAACAAGGGTATGGATGACTGAAGATTATTTAATTGATCAGTAAGTTCAAATTCTGATAAGTGGTAGAAATTATGTATTTGTTTCCTAATTGTAAATTATCTCCAATATAACAAAAAGGAGGTCATGTTTAAAAAATTGCAGTACAAATTCTGATTAGTAATCAACTAAAAATTCTGTGATCAGTCTTGTTTATCAATCATATTCATTACTGGATTACTTTTTATTACTACTTAGCACTCATAAATAACAGAAGTACATCGTATCGTAGCTGACTGTCACATTAATTGAGTACAATAGCACAAAGTCATGGGCATAGGAAATCTTTCCTAAGAAGTTAATCATTTTATTTATTTGAGGTACCTCCATGTTTCTGATTGGTTCCTCAAGCCAAGATATATCATGGAAGGTTCACATTATATTTCTTCTTAACTTTGCATATGACTTCAGAGGATTGAATAATGGAATGGTCCCCTATTTAAAAATGCATTTCCTTACATTAGATTACATTGCATTACAAGGAGCAGATTGTTCCTGTGTTAATCAATTGCAGTTTTCTAAGTGCGCAGATCTTGTACAGTCTGTAGTGAGGTGATTCACTGATGGATGTATTATAAAAAGATGGGAACAGTGTGCTCTGCTGTTTTTCATTTCTGGACGGTGGAATTCTGATAATATTATTTGAGTACATCTGAAGTCTGGAACATGCACAATAGATATGTTACCTTATGTAACAAAAATGTCAGAATCCCAATGTACTGATAGACAGTATATCTTGCAAGTATTGTTAATGTAAATATAACTGCAGATAGTATAGCATGATGTGGTTGCTTTGCTTCCTGCCCTGAAAAAAAAATTCATAGTTTAGTAAATCAATTTTTCAAAATAAAACTATCTAAGTATTATTTTACATATTTACTATTTTTATCATTATTCATAATGGTAGAAATACATCATTGGAATTTTTGATCTTTTAAAAACAATCCTGGTAGGGTTTTCACCAGTAATTTTTCCATCCTATATTGGAAATTCCTAATTAGGAATTAAACAATGATTGCCAGTAAATCTGTCCCCTGCTATTTTGCCAATATTAATTATAAGTATTGAATAATAATACTTTAAGGGTTAAAAGTCCCAAATGCAATATTCCATTATTATTTTATCATCACAAAAATGAATCATATGTGGAATTGATAACTTGAAATGGTTAAAATGACTTATTTACACATCCTGAATCAGTAATATGTGATTTTTAAAAATATAACTTTTATAGAGGAGAAGCAGTATGTTAAGAGCCACTTCTTCCTAGATTTTAAAGAATTAATGTATGCTTTTGAATGAGTTGTACTGCTATTCAAAGTTCAGCCTTTGCATAGTTTTTATAAAGTGGTAGAAGTCCATAGTATCTTATCTTGATAAATTGTTCAGATTATTGTTGACAGTTTTTAAAACAGACTGTTTTGCTGCTGAGATTGAACCTCCATGTAGTATTCTATTTCAACTTTTCTAAAGCTTGTATTAAGACAGAATTGCTTTTGATGTTAAGAGAGAAAGTGCATGCACAGACACATTCTCCAAAGATGATAAATCATCCTGAAATAACTTTCCAGAATAGGTAACAAGAGTACAAATTTCTTTCCAGTGGGAAGTAGCAGGATAGGATAGGAAAGATCCAGATTGAGTGCTAATGAACTCTAGGAGGAGTTTAATGATGCAATGAGAGAAACTTTTTTGTTTTGGGATTCCCTCCCCCTAAACCTCAGGGGGAAAAAATAGATGAAAAAAAATCTGATAAAATCTGTCTAAAATCAATTCATTGCAGTCTTGTTTGTGTAGCAAAATAATATATGTTAGGAATTGGTAGCATGAGTGGCACCCTTACACCCTTATGTTGATTCTACTGGATCTTTCATTACTTTTACCATTAAGATAGATATTGTCCAGAGCAGTGGTGGGTTGCCAATTATTTTACTACCAGTTCGGGCGTGCTCATACAACACTTCTGTGCATGCACAAAAGTGTTCAGGAGGGTGGGTGGAGCATCCCGCTGCCGCTACTACCGGTTTGCCTGATCCGGGCCAAACTGGGAGCAACCCACCTCTGAGGTTCTAGCATTGGGATCTTGCAGCAAGATGTTATGTTGGCGTTAGTTTTGGAAGATCCAACATCAGAAGTGATATTGGCTGATGGTATTCCTCAGAGAGTTTTATTTTGACCCATGCTGCTATTCAGTATTGCTCTATCATTGCTGAATTTGAACCACTGTATCACCAATGTGGATGACCAGGTCTTATTCCAGAGTGCCTAAGACTCTGCACTATTGTCTGGAGATGGTAAAGGTTGAATCTGACTGAACAAGGTTAGAAATGCTCAGTAAAACTGAACCAGTATCTATCACTTACAGTAGCTGTTGTTGGATGTTATTGGCTTATAATAAGATGTTTTTCTCTAGAGCTATGTGACTGCTAAGGGCTGTTTTTTATATATATTTATATCTGATATTAGTGCAATGATAGTGCCACTTCTGGAAGGTGTACATCTGATTATTAATAATCAAATGTGCATTTATTTCAATCTGCTGAAAAAATTTGAGGGTTGTTTAAAAATTATAATTCAGAAGAAACCTGGGTTGTTAGAACTTGCTTTTCATCCAGACAGAGTGGAAAGGGTGGTGAAGACGTTTAAAAAGCCTGAATAGTTTTAAATTAGGGAATCTAATGAGATATTTTTTTCCTGTTAAGGTTCTCTATCACTTTAGATTATTTTCTCAGGCCCTCTTATTAGTTCCAAGAACCCCAAAGATATGCTTGGATGGTTTGTGCTACAGAGAGCACTTTCATAATGGCTATATTTAAGCTCTTGCAAAATGTCAAGCCTTTAGCAGTTGCTCACAACCATGAAAACTAGATTCTTGCAGGGTCTTATTTTATTAGATTTATTGTAAGGAAAAAAGGACCAGCTTGCAAAATCTAGGGAACTGAATGTATGATGTATTTATTCAGCATTCCATACATCATTAGGATACAGATCCTTTGAGCCTCTTACTGACCATCTTTTAAAACAGTAGGAAGGTTGCTGCTGGCTTCATGGATGGGGGAAGAATATATAAATCAGGGTTTCTCAGCTGGTTGGGGAATTCTGGGACTTGAAGTCCACATATCTTAAAGTTGTCAAGGTTGAGAAACATGAAATAGGTTCTGGCCTTTAACTGCAAAATATTTTCTTTGGCTCAAAGAAAACTGTTTCATACTATTTGTGTAACAGTTTTATCCACGACAATTTTTAAGTTGGTAAAGATCTTCCATTTTTATTTATTATGCTATATTAATCTAACATTTGAACATTATAATTTTTGATTATTAATGCTGCTATGTTTGCATTTTAAAATTTAGTGAATAGGGGGAACCTTGAGAAATGGATTACATTTACTTTCATAGTTAGCACAACAAAGAACTTAAAAGCAAAAATTGATTGGTTTAGAAATAGCTACCTGTTCAGTTACATCACAAGAATTACAGCATCCAATAATATGTAAGCACAGCCATAGAAAAGAGCATTGTATCCTGAGTAAAAGTAAATGAAACATTTGCAAAATAAAACATCAAAATGGGTTTGGGTAAGTACATTCTCAATGCTTTCCAAAGTTGGCTTGACTTTTTGTTGTTGTTGTTGTTCATGGAGACATGAGAACAGCTAAAAATGAAACTGCTATCTACAATGTATTGAATGCTCTCCTGCCACTCCTGGTTTCTGAAAGAGAGGCTTTTTCTTACAGATTAAGACTTATGAGAAATTATTAGCAATACAATTGAAAAAGCAAATTTAAAATACAAGAAAACTCATGCTAGTTAGCCAAAAACCATATTTCAATTACAAAGTCCATCCTCTGTTTGGCTCTCAATACCTCAAACGGAATATAGAAACATAGGTAACTAACTGCAAAAAAAGACTCAGTGGTCCACCAAGTTTGTTTAAGTTTGTTTTTGTTTTCTTTTTAATTAATTCAATATTAATTTATCTCATTAATTTAGTTGCTTTTAAAATAATTTATTTACAAAATAGTATATACAATATAAAAATGAACAATTCACAACATGCAAAGAAAAAAGGGAAAACAAATAACAATTACAAACAAAAAGAAAAAGAATCTGAAATTGAATATATGTATGTATGTGTGTATGTGTGTATGTGTGTGTGTGTGTGTGTATGTATATATATATATATATATATATATATATATATATATATATATATATATATATATATATTTATGCTGATAAATAAATAAAGGGAGACTAGTATAGATCTATTTCAAGCTATTTAGCTCTCATCAGCTAGCCACACCCTTGTTGGGAATCGAACCTGTGCTCTATTGCCTCTTAGGCAGATGTGTTAACCATTGAGCTACAGAGCTCGACTCCTTATCAGCCAGCCAGGGTGAGAGGTATATATTTAAAGTCACAACCCCTGGTATGCCCAAATATGGGAGGAAGGTCACACTTCCACTCTCTGTCTTCGGCTCGTCACAAGAGACCATCCAGACAGAAACCCAATATTTTTTACTATATATATATATATTAGAGAAGAGCAATAAGATCACTTTCAAACAATTTGTTCAAATATTATGGAATTCTTTTTTTATAATGTAAATCTCCAAATATCACCATTTCTTTTCAAGGGTCTTATAGATGACAGGTGTTTTATTCCTCTTTTTTTGTATGGGAGGATTATATATATATATATATATATATATATATATATATATATATATATATGTGTGTGTGTGTGTGTGTGTGTGTGTGTGTGTGTGTGTGTCTGTCTGTCTGTCTGTCTGTCTGTCTGTGTGTGTGTGTGTGTGTGTTTTATTTGTGCTGATAAATAAATAAAGCACAAAAAAAAAACCAAAAAAACCCCACAAATATAACAAAGGCAACAGTAAAAATATTGGGTTTCTGTCGTGATGGACTCTTGTGACGAGCCGAAGGACAGATGATGGAAGCAGTGAGCTTCCTCCCATAATTGGGGCTTACCAGGGGTTGTAAAAAATCTAATATCCTGGAAACACCAAACCTGAAGTAGTCAGCAGCAGCCTGAAGATGACGAATGTGACTTCGTCGAAACGTCGCCAAGACATCTCCAATTCTACGCGGGAGAAAACCCGAACAACTAGAGACCTACATACTAACACCCGCGAAAACCTCAAAAAACATATATATATATATATATATATATATATATATATATATATATATATATATATATATATATATATAATTTAATATGTGTGTGTGTTTTGTGTGTTTGTGTGTGTATGTGTATGTACACACACAAACACACACAAAAACACACACACACACACACACACACATATATATATATATATATATATATATATATATATATATATATATATATAACAAATGAAATTGTGGAATTTCTGTTAATTTTTATCCATTATGTCTATAGGTTGTTACGATGTCTATAGATTCCAGACATGGGCCTTTTTTTCTAGACACCTTAATCCTGTAGAGAAACATGTATCTTAGTTCTTTATCTAGTATGTCTATTTCTATCCTATGATTTATGCCTTATTTCCTTAATCATATATATCTTATTAATTATTTTTATATCTGTGTCTTGTTACTTGATTCTAGACCCGTCCTATTTTCCATATCTTCATTCTGATTTATTTTCTAATTTACATCTACAGTATATCTATCGGATATTTTTATATTCCTGGGTGTTTCCATCTAGACAACTTTACTTTCTCTGGTTTCGCAAGGAATGAAAGCCTTGGTACCTTAAAGGTAAAGGCTCCTCTCACACATATGTGCTAGTTGTTCCAGACTCAAGGGGGTGGTGCTCATCTCTGTTTCAAAGCCAAAGAGCCAGCGCTGTCCGAAGACATCTCCATGGTCACGTGGCTGCCATGGCTAAATGCTGAAGGCATACGGAACGCTGTTACTTTACCACCAAAGGTGGTTCTTATTTTTCTACTTGCATTTTTACATGCTTTTGAACTGCTAGGTTGGCAGAAGCTGGGACAAGTAACAGGAGCTCAATCCATTACACAGCGCTAGGTATTCAAACTGCCAGATTTTCTGATTGACAAGCTCAGCATCTTAGCCACTGAGCTACCGCATCAGTACCTTACAACTTGGTACCTTACAACTATCCTTTTTAGGACCTATTCTAGTGGCTTCCCCAGCAGCACAAGACCGAGTCCCCATCCTGATAAACCCCTTTTATTTAATTTACAGTGAATTCCTCTCCAGCAAAGTCCCAGCCCACAGTCTTTCAAAATAGTCAACAATTACCAACTTTATCAGGCTTGAAGAGTGGCCAGGTTGATATCTTTCAGACACCACAATACTTGGCAAGAATGCAGGAATGAACTAATTGTCTCCTGTAAACACCTCTCCTCTTTTCGCTCCTCTTTTATTCCTTATGGTAAGGGCCATTCACCATCCACCTGTGGCCTTACTCCCAAGTTGACCCTTGTTCCTTAGCTATTCCCTTTGTCTAGTAACTCTGCTCATGCACACACTGGGAACAGGCTCCAGTTGTTTGTCTGCCTCAGTGATGTCTGACTCCGAAGGCAGCTGATAACTGTCAGATGGCCCTGGCCCCATCTTTGCCTCTGACGCTGAGTCCTCATCAGAGCCTTCCCCAGACTCCAGGACTGGCTCATGTTGCTCCCCAACCTCCTCACTGTCTGAATCTGCTGCCAGTTCTGCTGGCTGATCACAACTGGACCCTCTTTCCTCTGCTGCTTAGTGACGTAGCTTCAGGTCCTGTTGGGCTGAATGCCAAGCACACATGCACCATTTATCTACTATCTTATTGACTGCTGCTATATCACTACAGGTACTCCTCAACTTACAACCACAACTGAGTCCAACATTTATGTTGTTAAGCGAGAGATTTGTTAAGTGAATTTTGCCCCCATTTTATGACTTTTATTGCCTCAGTTGTTAAGTGAATCACTGCAGTTTATAAGTTAATAATGTGAATGCTAAGTGAATTGGACTTCCCTGTTGACTTTGCTTGTCAGAAGGTGGCAAAAGGTGATCACATGATCTTTGGCCATCACAACAGTCATAAATATGAACCAGTTGCCAAGCTTTTTCATTTTGCTAAGTCTAATCTTTTGTAAATCATGAGAAATCTTTTGATTAGCTAAAGAAGCCTATGGGAGCCTATCTCCCTTGTGGAGATATTACACCTTGAATGTGGTGTGAGGAGGATTTCAATTAATAGTCTTTGGATTTAGTTCTGTGGAGCATTTAAATTAACATTCTTTGGATTCAGTTCTGGAATTCAAAGTTATTTCTGGAAACAAGTAGGTTAAAATTCTTTCTGAAACATTCAGAAATTCATTAAAAGGTGAGATTTAAAGGTTGTAACTTGCTTATTTAAACAGTATTTCTCAGTAGAATAGTTACGCACCTTAAATTCAAAGGAACATCTTGATGAATATCAACATAGCATTTCTTATTTATTAATTTACCACAAATATATATATCATGAATTATTGTATATATATTGTGACCCTTTATATCATTGGTAAATGAACAATACCTTTGCATTCATTTGCACCTATTCACCTGGAAAAAAATTCTTATTTGTCACAAATGAGTATATTTATTATTTACAAGCATGCTCATAGTTATAGTTATATTAGAACTAAAGCCAACGATGCATCTGAGAAGAACTGAGAAAAAGGCAGTCCTTTAGAATTGCTGCTTATTTATTGGGAGTCCCCTGACAAAACTTTACATTTATTTTGTGAGGTTCCTTGAAACCATATTTCCATATGATTTGTGATTTTTTAAATTCTGTGAATTACTCCAGTGTTCATTATGTTATTCAAATTCACATGTAGTGAAAATGATACATCATAAGCATTAATTTTTGGTACGATCCACCAGCTATTGGCTGATTAGTATCAAAAAAAGGTTGGTGTTGACTGTACTAGTTGGTGGCACTTTTCCAAGTCCAACTAAAATGTTGCTTTGGGTTTTAAAATCCTTATATATTTGAAGGAATCTTTGTATGCTTTTGAGCATGCTTCTTAGTTTCGGTCATCACCAGAAATTTTGCTCAGTGGCACATCCATGACAGCCTTAAGAGTTAGCATTAAGAGAGAGGATTTTCCTGACAACAGTACTTCCCTATGGAATTCCCTTTCAGGAAACATATATACCTGATCCATTTCTTGTATTTCAGCAGATTTGAAAACATATTTTTCTTCCCTTTGGCTTTTAACTGCCAAGCCCTTGCTTTTATGTTATTTTTTGACACATTTAGAAGGTTAGAATTTTGGAAAGCATTGTGTGTAAGATAAATGTATGAGTAAGTTGTTATGCATTGTAAATCAAAAGTATTCTTCAGAATATGAAGCCATACTAATACCTTACATATTCTTAGTACTGGGCCATGGTTTTAGGCTATGTTCTATTTTAACAATGCTCAAGTGAAGCACTCCTTTGAGGGTAAATTTCAAAGCAATGCATGTTCCTTTCCTACATGTAAGGTAAATGGGATCTATAGAACAAGTGGCACCTAAGCAGTGCCCACTTTCTTGTCATGTGATCTTCCCAGATAAGCAAGATGTTCTTGTATAGTGGCAATTTTCTGGGGAAAAGCTAAGAGTCTCTAAACTCTCACAACAGTTGCCCAGAAGAAGTCGGAAATTTCATAAGGGCTAACCTATAGAGAAGTAGAGAGAAAATATGATGATGGTTGGTGAACCATGTTGGCTTGTTGTAGAGAAGTACAAAGACAGCCTTGAAGAAGAAAAAACCCAAAACCATAACTAAACATAACTTTAGGCTGGGAAGGAAGAGGAGGTGAGAAATAAGTTCAACTCTGTTGATATCATATTAGAATTTTAAAGGACCGTTTGATAAAAGAGAGGCAGAAGGAAAATTTAATGTGATGTGCAGTCATATCCTAGAGGAAGATTTATGAAGGCTGTGCATCCTGAAGAATTGCCAACTACGCCTAAATAATAACCTGCTTAACTCAAAGAAGAGGGAACGGAAAGGAGGAATTGCTTTGCCCCTACAGATTAAAAGCAAAACTTTCACTTTCCAGACAGGACAGTAGTTTAGATTCCCTAAAAGAATGGATCATAAATCCGAGCTGCATTTCACTGTTATAAAGGGAAACAAGAGTGGGATCTTATCACTCTGCTTGTTTATCTGGACTTACTGAAAATGGCATCATTAGTCTTCTATGCTTGAACATGAAATTAAGAAGCTCTTGTATGAAGGAAGAGGAGGGGAATCATCAGAAGGTTTTGTACTGAAGTATTTGCTTGTAGAAGCAAGCCCAAAGTGCTTGTGACAGGAAGAATGCTTAATTTTGCCCCCTGTGACTGGCTCCTTCGGCACTTTTAATAACTGGCAGCAAGTACTGAAAGATGTTTTTGTATACACATCAAGAGCCTCTTCTTATCGGTGGAAAGCGCAGGATGAAGCTGTACAAAGCCTCCCATCAAGGGAAATCAGATCATCTCCTTATTTGATAAAGAGGAAGGTTCACTGTGACATAAAATTCATGTCAAATATAATCCAAAACCCTTGTGCATCCTGAGCAGAGTAAAACCTCCATTTGTTTGGACCTCAGTACCATGGACTTTGCAATGTAATGTACCAAATTTGCTTGCACTTAGGTAATGGTATAATATTTGCATCCATTTGCATTATGATATGGCACAGTAAATGACCCAAGTAATCGTTCACAATCATTTGAAAATGATACTATTGCATATATATATGCATACATATATACTACATATATATACATATATATACTATACATATATATATGTAGTGATCTTCCTCCCATATTTGGACATACCAGAGTCGAACTCTGTAGCTTAGTGGTTAACACATCTGCCTAAGATGCAATACAGCACAGGTTCGATTCCCAGTAAGAGTATGGCTAGCTGATGAGAGCTAAATAGCTTGAAATAGATCTATACTAGTCTCCCTTTATTTATTTATCAGCACAAATACAATAAATATATACATACATACATACATACATACATACATACATACATACATACATACATACGTATATATACTATATACACACATGTATGTATGTATGTATGTATGTATGTATGTATGTTGCATTTTTGCTGATAGATAAATGAAGGGAGACTAGTATAGATCTATTTGAAGCTATTTAGCTCTCATCAGCTAGCCATACTCTTACTGGGATTCGAACTTGGGCTGTTTTTACATGTTAAGCAGTTATATTAACCTCTAAGCCACAAACTCTCCTCCCTTATCAGATGAGCCAGGGGAATGATTAAGTGTTTTGTCAAAGCATTTGGTATTTGGTATGCTCAAATATGGCATACCAGGTAAGGATATGGCTAGCTGATGAGAGCTAAATAGTTTGAAATAGATCTATACTAGTCTCCCTTCATTTGTTTATCAGCAAAAATGCAACACAAAATGATTTTTCTGCCTGGAAGACTCCTGGAGTGGGGGTGAAAGGCAAAAGGGAAGCAGTATGCTCCCTCCCATATTTGGCCATACCAGGTGCTTTGACAAAACACTATCTCACTATCTCACTATCTATCTATCTATCTATCTATCTATCTATCTATCTATCTATCTATCTATCTATCTATCTATCATCTATCTATCTATCTATCTATCTATCTATCATTCCCCACTCCTTTAGTCTTCATTGGTTTTCCCTCTTTTAGTTCCTTTAGTTTAGGTCCTTTTAGTTTCTTTCAGTAGTTTGGTTTTTTATTTTCTCTCGATAGTTTCAGCTCCTTGTGGGGCAGTGCTGTATGGTGCTGGTGCCGGCTGACCTCGACAGGGCATCTGCGGCTCCAGATCGCCCCCTCATAGGTTTTACAGTGCAGGGAATCTGTGGAAGCCGCAGATAACTTGGGGAGCGTTTTTTGGCACCTGGTGCCATTCTAGAGGGCATGAAAGTAGTGGCCGCCATTCTCCTATGTTGGTGGAGATAACATCCATGCATGGATTATCCTTATATGCCATCCAATAGAACTGAGTCTGCAAAGTTTAAGTCCCGCCTCTTCCTGCTGCTATACTCAGCTTTTGTGACTCAATTGCCAACAGGACTGGATGTGCAGAATGATCTCTCCCAATAAAAGAAAAATATTTTGTTCCCTTTTCCATTCCTTTCGTCTTCTTTGGCTTCCCCTCCTTTAGTTTCCTTAGTTTAGGTTTCCTTTGTTTCTTTCAGTACTTTTAAGTTCTTCTTCCCTCTCTGTGGTTTCAACCCCTTGCAGGGCAGCGCTCCCTCATAAGTTTTATAGTTTGGGGAGTTTATGGCAGCTGCGGCTAGCTTAGAGGAGCATTTTTTCATGTCTGGTGCCATTCTAGAGGGTGCGAAAGTGGATTTTGTTTTCATCAGGTCGGGTGGCTGCCATTTTGTTATACACAAGGTTGCCGGCTGTGATTGCAGAGTGCCATTTAGCTCCAGGTGGCCATGATTAGAGCAAATTCATCATAGATTGGTGCAGTATTTAGCTGAAACCCCGGCAGTTGTTGGTTGGGCCCGGGTATGTTCGGCCCGTGCCAGTTACCACCACTGGTAGATATCAGTACAGTGGCCCAAGTGAGCCACCTGGCGCTTATTGAGAGATGGGCCCAGGCGCTCTTTGTCTACAGAGGAAAGGTGACCTGCACTAGTCTTACCCAGAATCCAGGTCCTGGCGTGTCCTTTAATTGGGACTGCTGCTCCTACATTAACTGATCACATCATATAGGTGGTGGCTGTTTCCTGGACCTAAAGGCAGGCTGTTTCCCCTTCATATTAAACAACTGGTACATGGAAGGGGGTGATAGGGAGGTTTCTTCCCCTTTGTCAGATGACCCTCTTGAGGAGCCTTCCACCCTTCGCATGATCACCACCTCCAAAAAAGGAAGGGAAGGCTAAAAGGAAGTCCAAAGCTACACAGAGGGCAGAAAGCAGGAAGCAGAAGGCCCTGGATAGACAGTTCACCAAGGCCCAAAATGAGGTGGAAAGGTGAGCAGTGGCCTTGGTTCAGGAGGTGACTGATTCTCTTCTCTCTGGGGTCCCAGATCAGACCAGGGTTCACAGCCTAGAGGGAGCTTTGTCCCCTGACAGTGAGGGTTCGGAAATGGAACTTTTATTAGACATTACCAGAAGCTACGCATCGGCTGATGTGGCATTTGGGAGGCAAGTCTTAAAGCAGGTCAGCACCAGCAGCGAGTTTCGCACCAGACAGCATCCCACCCGTAATGTTTCGACAGCTTTGGTAAGTCCCACCTATGGATGCTATCTCCACCAACATAGGAGAATGTGTGTTGGCTTACCTGAAATGCCTGTTCTCTGGGAAGGTGGAGATAGCATCCAGCCCTACTACCCTTCAGTGGTTCGGTCCGGTGAGAATGGGAGAGATCGTTCCATCAGTTGCATGTCAGTCTGCATGTACATCTTCGTCAAAAAAGCTGGGCATAGCAGCAGGAAGAGGCAGGACTTAAACTTTGCAGAGTCAGTTCTATTGGATGGCATATGAGGATAACCCATGAATGGATGCTATCTCCACCTTCCGAGATAACAGGCGTATCAAGTAAGCCAATGCCCATTCCATCTGCTCATGTTCTTAAAATCAAAGATAACAATAAGTATTCTGACAATAAATATGAAATGTACAATATTCTTTGTAATAGGCCTGAATTCAGTTTCAATTCATTTAGCTTTTTCAGATTGTTATAATGGTTTTTAAAGAAAAATGATAGAACTATAGCTTGATGATATATTGCACTTTGGATTTTATTGAATACATGTAAGAATAAATATGAGGAATTATGAAGTTGACAGTATTTCTTACACTGTTGTAAAACATTTCTCTTTTTAAAATAATGCACTGATATGGCAGACAGAATATGGAATTTTCTCACTAAGATGACCCTTTCATGCATCTGTCTGAAACACCAGTTGCTTTTCAAATGACACTTTTAAGGTACATGTTCAACATCAAACTGCACATTCCTTTTTAGGAAGATACCGTGTTTGTAAGTGTGCTGAGCCCAGGCTGTCCTGATACATCACTCCTTTTCTTCCTGTGCTCTGCCTGCCATGCCAATCATCCCATAGTTTGTGATGCTACAATTCTGTTAATTTCCTTCATCACAGCTGCTCCATTTTGGCTGAATTGTAAGCTATCAAGTGCACGTGCTTCTATCTCCTTCCCTGAATGCAAGTTGATAGCTCTTGCAAAGATTGAGAGAGAGAAACACTCTGGAAGTTGGCCACTACCAAAGGATGTAGAAGAGTCCATGGCCTTCTTAGCTGAATTGGTTTAAGAGCTTACAGTTCAGCCTTTGTAACAGAAAAATACAGAGTTGTGTATTTGGGGGAGAGAAAACAGTTGTATTTATTTAGATTGAATGTAAAGAGAGAGATGCACTAACATTTTTGCTCCGAGACTTAAATATAATTTTTGCTAGTATTGGCATTATCCTAAATGTCACATTGAAAGGCTTCATTAATTTAGAAAGGTCATAAAAGCTGACCATCATACATTTTGCATCCCATGTCAGTGTGATGTTCATATTAACATCAAGAGAAAAGGTGTGCTTCAAAATTTGCGAGACAGAGAGCAACTAGATTGTATCAGAAAAAGGTATAAATACCAACATAACTGGAATGACAGGCAACATTAATCTTTATTGTTACTGGAATCTTTGTAAAGTTGTATTAAGTTGTAAGAAAATCAGACCTCATTATTATCTTTCTTCTGTCAAATTCTCTTTTCATCCGTTCTTAGGATGTTTTAACCTTCTAGCTGCAGACTGGCCTGTATCTGCCACCTCACTGCCCAGATCTGCTTCCTATCCCATCTCTTAGGCCAGGGGTGGGCAACCTTAAACACTCAAAAAACCACAAAGGTCCTAACCGGAAGCCTCCTGTTCAATTCTGAAGCCAACCAGAAGTCCAGTTCCCCCACCATAGAGTGTCCTCCTAGCATAGCACCTTTTTTCCTCTGCTGGCCGGAAGTCCGGTTCCCCCACCATAGAGTCTCCTCCTAGCATGGCATCCTTTTTCATTTTACTGACTGGCAACAGGGAGCCGCAGCAGAAGGATGAAATAGCCACATGCAGCTCCAGAGCCACAGGTTGCTGACCCCTGTCTTAGGCCTAAGAATTGCCAATGGCAATTCAGGGGTATGAAGGGGGTTACTGCTGACAAGCCAGACTATAGTAGACTAGGCATTCCTCCATTCCATATGTTGCCTGCCATACCTGGAGTAGAGGAATCAGGTGGGAGGGTAGACATTATTTGAGAGAGTGAACAGATGCAACAGGATAGATCCAGTTGACATGAAGATGTTTGTCTCTTTGGATTTTGAAGACCTTTTGATCAAGCCTGTCACCAAAGATTTCAAGTAATTTTAGTAGTGGTAAATTAAGACAGGTTGACTTGTGGTTAGGTAACTGGAAACTAATAGAAAGGAGAATATAGGAGTAAATGAACACTAAAATAATATATTTCTAGAAGTAGGAGGACTTTCATGGATTATTTTATTGTCACTCTACTTTCTTCAGGAAGCTGAAATGAAAGAAAATGCTGCTGTAGTTTTATAAAAGGGTATGGGTTGGACAGTAAGGATAATAGCATTTCAAAAATAAATATACTTTTCTCTCACTTTAAAGAAGAAATTCATTTTTAAAAAAAATACAAATAGTATCTGTTTTATAGATATATCAATTCAGATTCTATAGTTATTTGCCAGATCCAATCTGGGTCGGTCACTGGGACCAGAGATTTAGTCTTCTGAACTTGTGCTGGAGCCCATCCTCAGGGAACTTCTCTCTTATACCAGAATTGCCTTTATGTGGTGTCTTCTTATTGGTTGATTGGTGTGTTGATGGAAGGTGATTGCCTGTTGTTTCTTGTGCTGGCTGCCAAGTCCTTGGCTCCTAAGTACCTGATAAGCTGGTGGTAAATCAGCACTCTTGTTGACTGACAAGGGGCTTGTTTCCCAGGCTTCAGTCATTTCCCTGGTTATCTTTGTAGCTGCACAACCAATAATCTTAGTAGTTGCAAAATTGAAGTATGTATGTCTTTTAAATGGCTATTCAAATCTAACCATATTAAACATGTGCTTCTATTATTATGGTTGGGAAGAATCCATTTGCAATACTATTTTATTGCTAAATGGGACCTTCCAAACCTGTTGGGGCAAAACAACAGGGTCAATGTATTTATTTATGTTTTCATTTCCTTGTTTTCTCCTGTGCACCACTTGGAGAGTCCAAGCAGTGGGTTATTTCAGTCTGGTTGCCCTGGAAACTGAGGAAAACTTTTCCTTGGCCACATCCCCTGGCATGACCTATCTCCAGAAATTTTCCTCAGTTTGGCCCGTTCGGAAGCTTTTTGTGGGAGCTCCAGCTGAATTAACTTCTTTTTTGGCTTGGACTCTCCTTTCTTCCTAACTTTTCCTTCTGAGTAAATCTCTATAATTCATCTCTCCTTTCTCTCTTCTAACCATTCTAAATACTCTTACAGCGAGCCTCCAGGAGGCCAGGAGGTAAGCGTGCTGCTGGGGGGAGGGCCTCCTATGCCGATCTGTTCAGGCCGGTCTCGGAGGCTTGCCGCGCATTTTAAAACGGCACGGCAGCAGAGGGCTCTAGCAAGCCAGCGTTCCCTTGTGGTCCCTGTTCTTATTTTCTTGCACAGTTTTTTTCACTTCCCAGGCCCTTGCTCCATAGCTCTGCCACGGAGGAGCGCGCAATTGTCTCCCTGCTGAGGCGATCGCCGCATGGCCTCCTAGTTCTCCTCGCTGTGCAGCAGCTATTTTGGGCGTGTTTTCACGCCATTCTGGCCTAGCTGCAGGCAGCGCAGCCACGCTCCATTGGGGACCGCTGGGTGACAGGGGGCCAGCCAGGGGGGTGCCCACTGGCAACCTGTCACCCTTCCACAATTTTCCACAGCGGTGCTGGGGCTCTGGTCTCCTCTAGGCTACCGCACTGGCTCAGGGGAGGCCCTTTCAATCCTAGCCTATTCTTAGGCTTGGGCCTTCCCCCTTCCCTGATTGGCCTGCCAGCCAACCGCTACAGGCCACATCCTCCAGATTAGGCACTAACACTGCTAGATTACTATTGAATTGCGACATTACCTGTATATGACTTTATTTAACAAGATTTTGTTCTTTTTTCTTGTAGTGTAGCCAATACCAACTGCAGCTACTCCTGTTATCAGCCTGTGCTTGCCAATATCCTGTGCGGTCATTGACATGGAGAAATTGGGTTCATCGGGCCCTGTGACCAGTAGACCAGGACCCTCCCAGGGCCTGGACAAGGTTTTTCCCTCTCCCAAGGGCTGTGGGGCTAGTGGAGACAAGGTTCCCCTTCAGACCCCTCCCATCAGGCCCCTTCTGCTGCTGAGGCCAGGGATGCACAAGGCGCCAATGGGCGCTTGACAAACAATTTGAGAAAGCCCATCGCCTGGCGGCTAAGGAGATTCCCCCCGGGGATTCCTTTGTCCTTCCCCTCCCTAGGAGGGATCTTATGGTTCTGATGGCAGAGGAAGTCGATTCTCAAGACTTGTCCCCGGACCAGTCGTTCACTGAACCCCCTTCCCCGGCCCCTTCTTGGTTTCCCGATCAGGACCCTGCCCCGGAGGTCCCCCCCAGGGAGAGTCATTGGAGGATCCGCCATCCCAGATGGAGGAGCCCGCTGACCTGGACCCAGACTCGGATCAAGAACCTGAGCTCTCCGCCCGCATGCAAGCAGTGATGGAGCATGCCATCGCGAAGGGCATTGCTGATGCCATGCGGGCGCATGACAAGCCTGTAGATCCTGTCACCTCCCCTCTGATCAAGGTGGGCCTCCCCTGGCCAAGCGGGTTCATCACCCATCCATGGAGTCCTCCATAGTTAGCGAGGCCTCGGCCTTGGAGACTCCGAACCCGGTGGAGCAGGGACTGTCCGAGGATGAGGATCTTACCCTGGATGCCCCTTCCTTCTCGGGCCTTTTCAAACCTAGTTTATTCAAATCAGTTCTCCGTAAGGTATAGGCCACCACCATTGTGGGCATTAAGCCCAAACCCGCTCCACCCCTGTCTGATTCGGCTCCAGCCAACCCGAATGCAGCCATGTTTGATACCCCTACTCCTCAACAGGAGTTGGTACCGGTTCCAGGCTTATTCATGGACCTCATCCAGCATCAGTGGGTCCAACCAGCCACATTGTCCTCTCCCAGCAGAGTGGACAAGAAGCTTTATACCATGGAGCCTGTTCTGGAGGATCTCTTAGCCCTTCTGGCTGTAGATCCGCCTATTACGGCCCTTACCTCTAGTGCCTCCTTGCCTGCGGACCTGTTAGAGGGCCTCAAGGCGGAGGATAAGAAGGCAGAAAAGGTCTGCTACAAGACACACCTGGCGGCGGCCTGGGCAATTAGGGCATCCTCCTCTGCCTCATTCTTTAGTAGGGCTGCGGTCATTTGGCTGTGTGACCTCTTGAACAAGATTCCCACGGGGGACGCACGCCTCCATCAAGACATGACCAAACTTATTGCAGCCTCTCAATACGCGGCGGATGCCGCTCTCAGTGCCACTAAATTCGCCTCTAGGGCCCTACCTGCGAATGTCACGTCTCACCATTTGCTCTGGCTCCGACATTGGCAGGCGGACCAGAACCACAAATGGAAATTGGCGTCAGCCTCCTTTAAGGGGTCGAAATTATTTGGAGACGTCTTGGACCCTTTCCTCATCGAGTCAAAAAACAAGAGGAAGATCCTCCCTTCCACCTCAAAAAAGCAGGACCGCAAGTCCATCCCATATTCGAGGAGGCAGTCCTTTTGGCCCTCTGAGCCATCCACCTCCAGTTCCTTCTACCCCACTAATAGACCAGCAGGGCAGTCGGGGGAGAGGGCTCAGGACAGGTCTTCCTTTCATGACAGTGGCAGACAACAATTTGGTTTCTGCAAATTTAATCGTGGATGCGCTTCCAATAGGCCCTTCTGGAAATCAAAGTGACTTCCCGAGCTCGTCTCCCATTGGGGGCTGACTCCAACTGTTCGCCTCCCATTGGGCCCAGACAGTTCACGACATATGGGTTCTGCAGATAGTCAGGGAGGGTCTGTCTCTGGAATTCCTATCCCCCCCTCCCAGGAACTTTGTCAGGTGTCCAACCCCCTCATGTCCCATCAAGAGGGAGCAGATGAACCAGGAAGTCCTCCACCTCCTGGAGATCCATGCAATAGAGCAGGTGCCCCCAAACCAAGAGGGGAAGAGATATTACTCCATCTTCTTCCTGGTCCCGAAGAACTCGGGGGGGGTTGGAGGGCCATCTTGGACCTCAAGAACCTCAACAGGCACATCGCCTACCGGAGGTTCAAGATGCAGTCCCTCCAGTCGATCCTAGCGGGGATCCGCCAGGGAGACCTCCTCACCTCCATCGATCTGTAGGAGGCTTACCTCCACATTCCTATTCACCCCTGACCCCGGAAGTAACCTGCACTTCTTTTATGCGGGCCACCACTTTCAACACAGGGCCCTCCCATTCGGCCTCTCCTCGGCACCCAGGACCTTCACAAAGGTCCTAGCGGTAGTGGTGGCCCATCTCAGATGCAGGCTCATAAGGCTTCAATGCTACCTGGATGACACCATCATCCAGTCGTCATCCAGGCGGCAGGCCTTGCAGGACCTTCAGATCACTATGAGGACCCTCAGAAACCACGGGTTCTCACTAAACTTAGAAAAGAGTCACCTCACCCCCACAACCAAGATCAACCATCTGGGGGCAGTGATAGACAGCTTGTCCTGCAGGGTTTTCCTCTCCCAAGACAGGTTAGAGGTCCTCAGGTCCATGACCCACATGGTAATGCAGGCAAGGCAGGTGCTGATTGTCCTCTTCTCCCACCTATTGGGGAAGATGATCATCTGCCTGTCGATCGTTCCCTGGTCTCGCCTCCACTCCAGGGCCCTGCAGTGGCTTCTTCTACCTCACCAGAGAGCCAGGAGGAGCAACTCGACCAGGCTGATTCCCATGCCTCAGATTGTGAAGAGGTCTCTCCGGTGGTGGACATCTCCCGCACTCCTCAAGGGACACCTATTCAAGGAGCCCGACTGGCTGGTCATTAACACCGACGCCAGTCTCACTGGCTGGGGAGCACATGGGACGTCTCGTGGTCCAGGGCAGGTGGTCCCCAACGGAGTCGAATTGCAGCATCAACTTTCTGGAGCTGCGAGCTGCAAGGTTGGCCCTTCGTCATTTCCATCGGTCCATCCGTCACCGCCACGTCTTATTGATGATGGACAATGTGGCCATGAAGGCACACATCAACTGCCAGGGCAGCACAGGTCCAAAAGACTGATGGCGGAGGCAGAGGCGCTAGGACTCTGGGCAGAGTGACATCTGGAGTCGATCCGCTCCGACCATATCTCCAGCGTGGACAATACACAGGCGGACTGGCTGAGCAGGACCACCATCGACTCCGCGGAATGGCGGCTGGATCCTGCTCTGTTCTATCACCTGTCTCGCAAATTCAGACTTCCAAAGGTCGACCGCTTTGCAACCAAAAACAATGCCCAGCTACCACGCTTCTTTTCCTGCTTCTACTCTCCGGGAGCGGAAGGCACGGATGCCCTTTGCTGCAGCTGGCCCCAGGGCCTCCTCTACGTGTTTCCCCCTCTTCCTCTCCTTCCACATCTTCTGCTCAAGATCTTAGAGGAGAGGGCGGAAGTGCTACTCGTGGCGTCCCATTGGCCCCGGAGGTCATGTGTTCACCGACTTAGTCAACCTGTCGGTGTCCCCACCGTGGCAGATTCCCCCGGATCAGGTCTCCCTCAGCCAGGGGGCCATTGTCCATCCGGTGCCCCAGTGGCTTCAGTTGGCCATCTGTCTCAGGGCTTGCATCACGTCTGTATATGAGCTCCAACAGAGGGCGGTGCCTCACCATATAACTGGCCACTCTACACGCAGTGCGGCTACTTCAGCGGCTTGGGCCACGGAAGCCGCGATCGAGGACATCTGCAGGGCATCCATGTCGTCTTCACCGTCTCCGTTTATTAGACATTACAGACTGGACACTTTTGCCTCTGTTGAGGTGGCCTTTGGCAGGCAGGTGCTACAGGCAGTGACTTCTTCGGTCGTATCCCGGGACTCTGCTTCTGCCCGCCCAGATGGACATTAACTTGGGTATGTCCCACTGCTTGGACTCTCCAAGCGGTGCACAGGATAAAGACCATTGGGCTTACCTGAAGGGTCCTTCTCTGTGCACTGCGGGAGAGTCCAACACACCCTGGTCCGTCCAGAGATACGAAGCCATCGTGTCAACAGCGTAGTATTCTTCGGTCATCTTTCTGCTGCATCCTCACGGCCAAATCATCTCAAATTTCTGGAGATAGGTCACACCAGGGGGCGTGGCCAAGGAAAAGTTTTCCTCAGTTTCCAGGGCAACCAGACTGAAATAACCCACTGCTTGGACTCTTCCGGGGTGCACAGAGAAGGACCCTTCAGGTAAGCCCAATGGTCTTTCTCATTGTTTCTAAATTATTTATTTTAATGCTAAATTAATCATTCTGTCAACATGGAATTTTCAGTCCCATGTTGATGAGTCTGAGATTGACAAACATTTTTTAAAAGCTGGCTTCCCTAGATTCTTTTCAAAAGACTGTAAGCTGCCCAAAATAGGTTCCACATACTGTGTGTAGACATATGTTGCTCATCACAGAGATAAAGGCACACACAAAAATGATTATAATAACTTAGCTGGACATTAATTTGCAAAGCAAACTATACTAAAAACTGAATCAATTCAGTGACAATTTGATTGCATTACTTTCTTTTATAAAGTAGAATGCTGGGATTTTAGGATCTCTATTAGAATAATGCCCCAGGTTTTACAATTATGCAGGTCTCGGATAAGTCTTAATATCTGATATTATTCTTCTGTTGCAGGCATTTCTATCTGGAAGATAAAATTAAATATCTCCCCCCCCCTCTTATTTAATTTTGTCTTTAAACTTTATTTCAAAAGTATTAAGACTGTGATTATGCTGAAGAATGAAACCCCAGCATCATGGGACAGTGTGGGATGGGGAGGGGGTTAAGTTACTAAGGATGGAGGTGTGTACAACTCCTGCATGGCTGCTGGCTTGTCTCCCTAGTTTGTATTGTATTTTCATCCTCCGGACAGCCAAAGTTTCCTGGGTTTGGTTTTAGTTTTTTCAAAGATGAAAGAAGAAGAAAAAGCCAATCATTTGTGGGGGGGGGGGGGAATCAGCAAAGATACTCTGTTCAGTCCTGAAGGTTGGGGGAAGAAGCCAGGATGGAAGAAGAAAAATTAGCTCAGAGCAGGATGATGCAGAAATGCCTGTCTATGGAACCTTTCTGCCATATAACTCCAGCTGAAGTTTTGTAAGCATATTAACACACCGTTTCTCTAGAGAATGGCCATGACTTATGGGGACACATGGTATCCCTTGCATGTGAAAGCACCTTAGATTGTCCTTTTCTTGATTCCAAATCTTCCATGGAGTTTAGCCTCCAGTATATCATTGAGGACAGTGGTGGGATTCAAATAATTTAACAATTGGTTCTCTGCCCCAATGATTTCTTCCAACAACCAGTTCACCAAACTGCTCAGAAAGTTAACAACTGGTTCTCCCGAAGTGGTGTGAACTGGCTGAATCCTACCACTAATTCAGGAGTTTAGTGTGCAGGACAGGAAAGGTAGTACCGCAGTAATTAATAAGATTCCTAATTTCAAGAAAGATATTCATCTTTTTGTAGATGAAGTAGCATCTACTTGGAAAATAGTTTGGGAGCTCTTCTGGATCCAGTTTGCACCTAGAAATCCATGTGCCACCTATGCGAAGAATAAATTTGTGCAATTCTAGTTGTGATCAGCGGGGGGCATGTAGTCTGGCTACAGCCACCATGTTTTGTTGACCTCAGAGTTGGTGTTTATGGAATATGATCTACACAACACTGCTTGTAAATATTCAATAATAGCAATTTGTGCAAAACAATTCTGTATCAGTAATGCCAGGTAGAGGATTTTAATTATTTAAATAATATTATTCTGATTTTCTACTCTAGAAAGTCAGCACCCACCCACCTAGAAGAATGAAATATTTTGAGGAATATCAAAAAAGACAGAATATTACATTCCCCTAAAGGGAGAAATGGAGAAACATGTTTTTAGAGGCAGGAAGCAGCCCCAATCTCCCTGCCCCCAAGCAGAAACTGAGGAGGCAGCTTTTAGAAATGCAGATTTGATAATCCATTCAAGACAGGATATTTTGAAACTCCCTGCAACAAAGTCTGAACAAAGGCAGAATGGTGGGATTAACCTTCACTCAAGATCCAACACAGGCAAAGCCATTGAGCCACTATAGGAATTGCCCAACACCCTTTCATAACACAAGCCCCCTCATTGCACCACCCCAGAGCAGTCCAAACATCAACCAAACTTAGCTCAGACAAACACCTAGGATTTGCATTTCTCTTTTGGCTATAGAGTTAGCTATGACCCCTACATAGACATTACATGATCCTATAGGAATCTGGCAATAGCCAATAGAATACATGTTCTTACACAGGAACGGGAAGCTCAAATACAAAGCCCAAAGAAAGTATAAAACCCTGACACTCTCAACTCCATTTTGTCAGCTGCCCAGAATCATGTGCTTGGTGGTTCTGCTTCATCAATAAATGGACCCTCTTTCCAATCAGCCTCCAGCCTCCATTTTATTTCCAGTGCCTTCCTCCCAGCTTGGAACTGAACCAGATGGATATTTCTTCCCATACTGCCAACAATAGTGGCTCCCAATTTGTTTCTAAGATGTATTTGAATATCTGTTAATGCTTTAACATTATAATTGTCCGTGGTTTTTTGAAGTATTGCATTTTCTTTATATGTCTTTACATAGAGTAATTGAAAGCTAGGTTTAAAAGTACATACACACAGCAATGGCCAAGCTGTAAAATCCCCTGCCTTGTTATGATTGCTTTAGCCCCTTTATCTCTCTTCTTTTTGCTTGATTGTCAGAAATAGGACAATTGATTTATCTGCTGTTCCTCTGATCTTTGCAGCTTAGTATTGTTGATTTGAGTGACAGGGTGTTATCTTGAATAAATTAATTTCATTATTTTTTAATTTTCAATGTATTTCAGTCTGATGCGCAGTTCTATTATGACTTTATGTTGAAAAGTGATAAGAACGTGAGCTGCAAATATCAAAATGTAGATTTTTTCCCCTATTGTTAGCTTCACTGTCCTCTTTGTTATATACATTAAAGCTCTTTGAATTTTATACATTATTTGCATAATGTAATGACTCATTAGATTGAAAGAGGGATTTTACATCCAAATTTTCATTTGTTTATATTACCCAGATGAAGTATTCCATAGAAATATATTATTGATTATTAGCACATATTATTATTGTTTCCACCTAAATTTTGGTTCTATGAATGAATTAAAGGGATTTTAAAACTCATTAATAAATAAGTAGCTTAAAAATATTAGAATGTTGTATATCTACTGGCAGAAAGCAGCATTTTTAAAGTTAATACTATATAATTTATTTACCTTACTCACTTTCCTTCAGGTAGGAAGTGATTCAATATATTTTGTCTGGACTCCTATTTTCTAGCAGGTCTAATAAAAGATACGTGCCACAAAGACAAGTCAGATTTTTTACAGTGTCTCAAAATGACTTTGACAAAGTTAGTGAATCAGTGGAGTTGACATATGAGGCTCTCTCTCAAATAGACTGATTTTCCCCTGCAAAGAATGATTAAATAGGAAGAGTGGTGCTTTGTCACAAGGTAAGGACCTTGCCAGTTAAGGTTATATATTTTATATTATCCTGATAAATGCACACTTTAAAAGGTTTTGTTATGTTGTCATATCTGAGGTCATCTAAATTTGATCAAAAGTGCTAATCAGTTTTTGGTTTTGCATAGGCATGCTAGTTAAAAAAAGATCATCTTGCAGAAAACTCTAGTGTTTAGATTGGCTCTGTAAAAGTGTCATAAAGAAGTTTTATATTGATTGGCAACTTCCTTAGAAAATAAACAATATTTATTTTTTGTGTCATTTATTTATTAAAAGTAAAGTATATCCCAGATTCTTTACCGAAAAGCAATAAAAAGTACAAAAGACATTACTTAGGAAAATAATTCAAAGCATAATTAAAATACCTCTGAAACAAATCTATAAAATAGATTACTCAGCCAATATTGAGGTTTGCAGACAGGTAAATTTGCTTTTTAAATTATTAGTCTTTGGTTTAATCAGATTTATATTTTATTACTTTTTTTTGGTTTTCTTCACTTATTGTGTCATCAATTTGATGACTTTTTACCAAAACTACATCATGGTGCTGATTTACTCCATGTTTTTTTGAATGGTGTACTTTCTGATTCTTTTTTATTTTTATTTTTGGTGCCTTCAAGTCATTGTTGACTACTAGTGACTTCCTCAACAAACCCCTACACTTTTCCTGGACAATTTTTTAGAAATGGTTTGCTATTGCCACTAAGGCTGAAAGGGAACAACTGGCTCAAGAATACCATCACCAACCAAGATTCATGCCTAAGGAGGGAACTGAACTCATGTTCTCCAGATATCTAGCCTGGTGCCTAACTACTACACCAAACTGGCTCTCTTCATTGATTTTTCTCATCTTCCTAGTTTACTCAGCATCTTATAGCTGCCATATTTATAGATTTAAACATAACCATAACCCCAAATCTATAGAGATTCTCAGCCATCCAGGTCATGGTTGTCCCAAAAGTGCTTTTTCCTGAAGCAACTGGATTTTCTTGTTTTTTTCTTTGAAGACATTTCGCTTCTCATCCAAGAAGCTTCTTCAGCAGGTGAAAAAGCACCTTTAGGAGAACTACAAAAAAAGCAGCATTGAGGTATCACAAGCTCCGCCCCTATTGTACTTTTTATCATTCTAACAAAATGTGTGGATCTTTTAGATTCCAGAATCATAGCATTCAATTTTCATAGTTATGTTATTAGACAGGGCATGCTATTAGAAAGCATACTGATAATATTGCAAACATCTTAGCTCTGTGATGTCTGTCATTTGATTTTTCTGGAAGCCTGAACTTCGTTGCTGTACCATTGTTAAACAATTTAAAGTTATTTGTTTATTTTTGTAATAAATGGCAAGCATGCACATGCAATTTAAATGTAAATTATAGAACAGTTATAGTACCAAATATAAGAAGAAAAGGTTAGAGCCATTAAAAAAATTAAATAAGGGTTATCCTTGATTTACAAGAGTGTGTTTAATGACTGTTGAAAGTTACAACAGCACTTAAAAAGGTGACTTATGACCATTTTTCACACTTATGACCATTGCAGCATCCCCATGGTCATATGAGCAATATTCGGATGCTTGGCAACTGACGCATATTTACTGTATAATGGTTGCGGTGCCCCGGGGTCATATGATAATCTTTTGTGACCTTCTGATAAGTCAATAGGGAAGCCAGATTCACTTAACAACTATGTTACTAACTTAACAACTGCAGGGGTTCACTTAATTCTAGCAAGAAACATCGTATAATGGGGCAAAATTCACTTAACAACTGTCTTGCTCAGCAATGGAAATTTTGGGGTTAATTGTGGTCATAAATTAAGGGCTACCTGTAACTTCAATCCCATATATTTTGCTTGATGAAGATGTAGGCATCTTATCTGTGACTAGAGGTTTTCAGACTTTTACTACATCGTGATTTGTTATTATTTAAAATGGCTATATCTTGTATTCGTCTTCTTATCTGCTAATCTTTACGGTAATCTCAATCTTTATATTACTGATGCAAAATGCTTTAACCACTTATGGTAGTTTTATGGATGATATTGATTAGAGAACAACTACCTCTAATATGGCAAAGCAGTGAATTTAAATAATGCAGAGGTACTAGAGAGGACTCTGATTTTTTAAATTCTTGGACTGAGTATTTTTATTTTATCTTAATTAAAACTAGCAACTACTAACTAGAATTCACTTATTGCAATTTATCTCTGCCATTAGTCAAGCCTCTTCGCTAGCCCCAACAATTAAAAATGCTTTTATGTGAAGGGATTTATGGAAATTGTTAACTGTAAAATTGGGTTTCTCTTCAATAAATGATGATAAAGGAACTTGCGATTGATCAGTGCCAGCTGAAAATATTTTGATGCCTAAGGCACAGCCTAAATAGGTATATTTTTGAAAACTCAGGAAGACCTAAATTTTTCAGAGTTAATCTAGGGAGACCCATATGGTTGTACTTAAGATTTCCTGATCTCTCTATAATTTAGAGTATTTTATACATAATAAGGGACATGGTGGCTCAGGGGCTAAGATGCTGAGCTTGTCGATCAGAAAGGTTGGCAGTTTGAATCCCTAGTGCTGCGTAACAGAGTGAGCTCCCGTTACTTGTCCTAGCTTCTGCCAACCTAGCAGTTCAAAAGCATGTAAAAAATGCAAGTACAAAAATAGGGATTACTTTGGTGGGAAGGTAACTGCGTTCTGTGCGCCTTCGGCATTTAGTAATGCTGGCCACATGACCACGGAGACGTCTTCGGACAGCCCTGGCTCTTTGGCTTTGAAACGGAGATGAACACCGCCCCCTATAGTCGGGAACGACTAGCACATATGTGCAAAGGGAACCTTTACCTTTATACATAATAATGAGTAAAAATATGCTTTTAAAATATGATGTTACTTTTTTTGTATCTAAGCAGAAAACTAGACAGCTGTAACATTAGTATCTTAGTTTTGAGGAGGTGTTTATATTTTAGTTTAATTTGGACAAATCTAGAAGAATATGTGATTTTCAGCAAGCATTTTGTTTTGTGTGTGTTTACAACAAGCTTGCAGTGATTTGGTATTTAAAACATTGTTCTTCTCCAATATGTTGAAGAGCTAGAATTGGTGTACTTTACTGATAGATAACAGAATAAAAAAGCATTGAATTATGTTTTTCCCAGGAAGGAAAGGTTTGGGTAAGTATGGATATGTGACCTATGCATATTTCAAATAGGTTTGTGTGTGTTGTCCAACTAACAAGAATTATTGAAAAAATCCCAGTCTCAGATCCAGGTCCTGCGCTCTCTTACCCAAATAATATACTGATTGAGTATGTGTCATCAAGTTGTTTTCAACTTCTAGTAACCACAAAAATAGATGTTCTCTTTGATAATTTGCCCCATATCTGTTCTTTCAAGTCTACAACGGTGAACTCATCACCAATGTAACTGAATCAGGGGTGGGTTCTGGCCGGCTTTACTGCCAGTTTGCTGGATGCATGCTGTGAGTGCATGTGCAGTTCAATTAAAATTGTTCTGCGCATGTACAGAACTCAAAAACAAGGTGATGATGGCGGCAACCAGGGAACCGGTTTGGGGGCATGGCAGGCCTGGGTCACTGCTGGTTCCAACAACCCAGGCCACCCTACCATTACCGGCTCTGCCGAATCGGGCCAAACCAGTAGGAACCCCCTTCTGAACTGAATCCATCCCATCTTGCTGATGGTGTCTTCTTCTCTTTTTTTCTTTTCAACTTTCCCAATTTTAGAGCTTTTACAGAGAGAGCTGGGTCTTCGTCTAGTGCAACTTATATTAGGGCTAGGGCAAACCCCTGCTTGAGGCTCTAAATAATACAGCACTGAGTTAAACAGGCTAATGGTCTTACTCAATATAATGCCACTTTATAGGATTGGGAGTTGATGAATCCATTCATTTAACCTCTTCGGTAGTCTCTTTTCCTTAATAAACATAACTGGAAAATTGTTAATTATATATTCATATTAAGATTTGCAGCAGGATTTTACATTTTAAAGTCCTCTCTTCCAGTAGAGCAAAGATGTTGAACCTGTTCGGAAAAACCTTCTACAAAAGTGTTTTTAATAAAAGATCCAGTCATTTTTTAATGGTTGAATACTTCCTAATTGCAAAATAGACTGCAGATAATTATCTGAATGCCAATCTCAGAATCCTTTTCTATAATTTCGCTTAAAAAAAGTGTCACACATATTGATGGATAAACATTAGAAATTACCAAAGAATCCTAAAATGCATACGGAATTATTCAGTTCATAATATTTGTACAAATAATCAAAATTGTTTAGATCTGTAAAATAATGGGATTTGAGTAGTAGAGCAAGGAACTATAATAATTTCTGTGTTCAGTGACTGAATAAGAAAGCAAGTGGATAAAATTTTTGTATTCAAATGGGAATTGCTGAATATTTCAGTCCGTTGGAACATTTAAGTCTGTCTTTTGGTATGTTTTCTTTCCTCAGTCATAATACTTTTCCATTTGTCCACTATCCCTGCTCTTTATTTTTGACATTGCTACCTCAAATTTTGTTTCAGCAGCCCTGAATTTTAATTTCACATTTCATTTAGTGACCTTTTGAAGTTACAGTGACACTGATTCGCTAAACAGTTGTGTTACTAAAATAACAACTCACTTAAGTGTTACTGTATTACTAACTTAACAACAACTTAAGTGAACTCGTAATTCACTTACCAACTGTGCCAAGAAAGGTCAGAAAATAAGCCAAAATTCACTTACCAACTGTCTCACTTGGAAATAGAAATTTGGGTCTCTTTGCAGTTGTTAAGTTGAGGACTACCTGTACCTTCATCAGATGAATAATGCTGGTTTTGCATTGTCAGACACAAATTGTAAGATTTTCAGTCTTTAGCACCTGAGCTTATTCATCTGAATGAGTGCCGGAAAGTCTTGAAGGGAGGAGAACTACAGGTGGGCAGAGGTCTGGGTCCCGACAGGCGCGGCCGCAGCTCAGCTCCCCTGCAGCCCAACCATCAACATGTCAGCCTGCAGCTATTCCAGAAATACGAGGGGCGGCAAGTGGCGTCCTGTCCCCAGCGGCGGCGGGAAGACGGTGCCAGAGCCCTGCGAAGGAGGCCCGGCGGAGCTTGGCGATGTCTAGCTGGCTTCAAATGCAGGGGTGGTTTTTTTCTTCCTCTTCCAGCGCAGCCTGGTCCTAGCGCCTCATCCCCGGCCTCGCGTGATCCTGCAAGCCGGGCACCCCGCATCCTAGCCCGACTTGGAAGAGGAGCATTATGCCGGGCCTTCCGACCGTCCAGTGAGCCCCCACTTCCCCCATGCTGGTGGCCTGGCCGCCCCCCTCACCCTGAGGAGGAGGAGGAGGAGGAGGAGGAGGAGGAGGAGGAGGAAAAGGAGAGAAATAAGACTCCCCCCATCACTTCCAGCTGGGCCAAGCAGAAGGAAGAGGGGAAGGCGCTGAGCAGCTGGGGGGAGCCCCCCTCAGGCTTCTGCCAAGGGGAGCCATGTCGAACACTGACCGCATCCCCCTGCCCACCGTGACGGAGAACCTGGAGCAGAACGTTAAAAGCTGCATGACGGTAGCGGAAATTTCTCAGTTCCTGAAACTAACATCTATTAAAGATCACCAGTGGCACATCCAGGCATGCTGCACTCTTACTGGCGAAGGAGAGGGAGGATGAGGATGAGGAGCCTGCCCCCCCAACTATCGCCAGCTGCCCCAGCGGCCTCAGACTTCCTGCACCACTTCCAGGCCCTGCAGAGGAGGAGAACGAGGAGAACGAGGAACTCCCCCCCCCAAACTACCACCGGCTCCAGCTACCTTGGACTCGCGCTGAGCGCCTTCTCTGTGGGGCTCGGACGAAGGTCCTTCCCTGCAGAGCTCGGACAAGGGCTCAGTTTCGGGCCAGGCTGCGGGAAACAGCAGAGGAGAGCCCCGTGCCGGAGCTGAAGACCCAGAGGATGCCGACCCAAGATTTCCCCCGAGCGGTCGATAACACCCCCTGCTTGGAGGTTCCCCTGCTACAGTTAAGTGACTTTCTGGGGACAAGACCGTTCGGAACCACTGATCGGGACTTCCAATTTTTTACCGTTCCTAAATTATTTTAATTACCATCGATTTAGGAAAGGCATTTTTAGCTGGTTTGTTGGGTGTATGAGTGTATGAATGTGAGAGAAAATGTGCCCACTTTTAATTTAATTATTGTATTATTGTATTTTAATAACTATTGTGGGGTGTGTCTGAAGAGAGTGTTTGATTGGTGAGTATGATAGGATCAGGAGTGCAACCTGGAGTCCCCTCCACTGAGTGCAGAAGCAGAAGTGGATGGGGGCCCAGACTCGCCTCCTGTTCTGCAGTGAATGGTACGCGTGGCCTGCCGGGAAAAATGGGGGCCATGGGGGAGGGGGGAGGGTCTACGGGGATGGGGGGATGTCGGAGCATTTTGGTTACGACTGGGAGGGGCAGATATGATGGGAGCTGTAGGGCTAGCCATTACCGGGGAAGAAGGACTCATTACAAGAGCCGAGGTGGCGCAGTGGTTAGGGTGCAGTACTGCAGGCCACTTCAGCTGACTGTTATCTGCAGTTCAGCAGTTCTAATCTCACCGGCTCAAGGTTGACTCAGCCTTCCATCCTTCCGAGGTGGGTGAAATGAGGACCCAGACTGTGGGGGCAATATGCTGACTCTGTAAACCGCTTAGAGAGGGCTGAAAGCCCTATGAAGCGGTATATAAGTCTAACTGCTATTGCTATTGCTATTACATTACAGCGATTCCTTGTTCCGGCCCCTCAGGCTCATCTCAAGGACCTGGTGGCAGAGGAGTTCAGGGCCCTGGTCTCAGGTTGTTGCTGCTAAATGCCAGGTCGGTTGTGAACAAAGCTCTCCTCGTCTGGGATTTAATATTAGACGAGGAGGCAGACCTGGCATGTATAACCGAAACCTGGATGGGCCAAGAGGGAGGAGTCCCCCTCTCAGAAATGTGCCCAGATGGGTTCCAGGTGCTCCACCAATCACGACACCAGTGAAGGGGTGGGGGAGTAGCAGTTATCATCCGAAGGTCATTAGTTCCTTGCAGGATCCCTGCCCCAGAGATTGTGGGATATGAGTCTCTCCTCTTGAAGTTGGACCTAGGGGTTCAATTGGGCTTGCTGTTGACATACCTACCCCCCAGCTGCATCATGACAGCCCTGCCTGTGCTGCTAGAGGCAGTAGCCGGGTTGGCGGTGGAATTCCCCAGACTAATGGTATTGGGGGACTTTAATCTGCCGTCTCTCGGTGAACACTCAGATGTGGCATAGGAGTTCATGGCTTCCATGACAACCATAGACTTGACCCAGGTAGTTCAGGGTCCAACTCATAGAGCAGGACACACGCTTGACCTTGTATTTCTCTCAGGGCAGTGGAGACTTGATCTTGAGTTAAGGGGAATAGAGACCTCGCCCTTGTCATGGTCAGATCACTCCTTGCTGAGGCTTGACTTCAGGATGCTGACTAAGTGGTTCCGCACCAGGCGCCTGATGGACCCGGAGGGATTTCAGAGGGAGCTTGGAGAGATACCTGACTCCCTTGTCCACAATCCAGCCGAGTCTTTAGTCACTGCCTGGAACGTTGCGGCGGCTGAAGCATTGGATCGGATTGCGCCTTTGAAGCCTCTCCACGGCAGTGTATCCAGGAGGGCACCTTGGTTTACCAAGGAACTCTGGGAGATGAAGCGCCAAAAGAGACGCCTAGAGTGACGTTGGAGGGCTAGTAACTCTGAATCTGATCGATCACTATTAAGTGCCTTTATCAGGACTTACCTAGTGGTGATACGGGCGGCAAAATGTACGCATTTTTCCGCTCTTATTGTGTCTGCGGAATCTCACCCGGACGCCCTGTTTAGGGTGACCCATTTCCTCCTGAAAGGTGAAGAGGCGGGGGAACCCCTGCAGGGAAGAGCTGAGGAGTTCATTCAGTTTCTGTCGGATAAAATCACTCAGATTTGGACAGACCTGGACTCCGCTTGGGCAGTACCAGCCGAGATGCCGATGGTTAGTCTTAATCAGATTTTCTGGGATGAGTTCAAATTTGTCACCCCTGAGGAGGTGGACAAGGCCATGGGAGCGATGAGTGCCTCCACCTGTTTATTGGACCCGTGCTCCTCCTGGCTGGTTTCGACCAGCAGAGAGGTGACACAAGGCTGGCTCCAGATGATTATTAATGCAGCTTTGCAGGAGGGGTCTTTCCTGCAACCATTAAAGGAAGCAGTGGTAAGACCCCTCTCAAGAAGCCTTCCCTGGACCCAGCTATTTTGAAAAACTATCGTCCTGTCTCCAACCTTCCTTTTTTGGGGAATGTTGTTGAGAAGGTGGTGGCGCTTCAACTCTGATGGACCTTGAATGAAACGGATTATCTGGACTCCTTTCAGTCCGGTTTCAGGCCTGGGTACAGCACGGAAACTGCTTTGGTCGCCCTGACCGATGATCTCTGGCGGGCCAGGGATAGAGGACATTCCTCTATCCTGGTGCTTCTTGACCTCTCAGCGGCCTTCAATACCATCGACCATGGTATCCTTCTGCGACGCCTAGGGGAGGTGGGAGTGAGAGACACCGTTTTACGGTGGTTCTCCTCTTACATCTCTGACAGGTCGCAGTCGGTGTTGGTCGGGGGGCAAAGGTCGACCCCTATGCCCCTCAAATGTGGTGTGCCACAGGGTTCGGTCTTGTCCCCCCTCCTATTTAACATCTACATGAAGCCGTTGGGTGAGATCATGCGACAGCACGGGGTAAAGTACCATCAATACGCAGACAATACTCAACTGTATCTTTCTGCCCCATGCCAGCTCAGTGTAGTGGCGGATGTGATGTCCTGATTCCTGAAGGTTGTTAGGATCTGGATGGGAGTGAACAAACTTGTGCTCAATCCCGATAAGACTGAGTGGCTTTGGATGCTGCCCCCGAAGGACAGCTTAGACCATCCATCCTTAACCCTGGGGGATGAAAATTTATGCCCCTCAGAGAGGGTCCGCAATTTGTGGGTCTTCCTGGATTCGCAGCTGAAACTGGAACATCATCTATCGGCTGTGACCAGGGGGGCCTTTGCCCAGGTTCATCTGGTGCACCAATTGCGGCCCTATTTGGATTGGGAGGCACTTCAAACGGTTACTCACGCCCTTGTCACCTCAAAGCTGGATTGTTGCAACGCGTTCTACATGGGGCTACCCTTGAAAAGTGTTTGGAGACTGCAGTTAGTCCAGAATGCGGCCGCGCGAGTGATATTGGGTGCATATCGAGGTACACCCATGTTACACCTGTCCTCCGCGAGCTGCACTGGCTACCAATTGGTCTCCGGACACAATTCAAGGTGTTGGTTATTACCTTTAAAGCCCTACATGACTTAGGGCCAGTGTACCTTTGAGACCGCCTACTCCCAGCAGCCAGTAAGATCCCACAGATTGGGCCTCCTTCAGATGCTGTCAGCCAGACAGTGTCGGCTGGCGGGCCCCCAGAGGAGAGCCTTCTCTGTGGTTGCTCCGACTCTTTGGAATCAGCTACCCCCAGAGATCCAGACCATACCCACTCTCATGGCCTTCAGGAAAGCTGTAAAAACTTGTCTGTTCCGGCAGGCCTGGGGCTGTTGACCTCACTGTTGAGGTCCAGCCCCAATTAGAATGAATGTATGAGGTGTTGCTATTTTAAACTCTTTTTTGTAAGCTGCCCGGAGTCCTTCAGGATTGGGCGGCATATAAATTTTATAAATAAATCTGCTTGCTTAAGGTTCTGACATTTTTCTGATTTTTTTCGGCTCTTGTGACATCAGCATAATTAACGCAGCCGCTGGTTCATACTATTCTCTCTTGCCCTTTCATTAAGTTTAAAAATATTCATAGGATTTTTTTTAAATGCCTGGCCTGTACAAAGAGGAGACAGGTGGCAGTGTTAATAAAAATCCTTGCAAACAATCCATAAAATCTTCTAATTACATGTGAAGGATAATTGTTGGTTAAAATAATCCATTTTATGGAACATCATGGAAAAAAACAACCCATCAGGCCTAATTCCTTATTGTTATCTATTGGCTCTGTTTTTTCCATCAGCGCACTTCAGACAGATGTTCCCTTAGAAATATCTAACATTTTATATGCAAAGATTATTGCCAAAGAATTAAAAGGAGAGTTGCAAAATTAGTCCCTTTTGTAATCAAAGGGAGTGGCATAGGCAAAAAATAATTATAGTTATTTTTAATACTGTGTCTAAAGCCAGAATCAAATAAGCAGATTCATCATCCAGTTCTATTCTGCCTGTATTAATAGGCCATAGATATTGCTTTGGTCACATCCCATCCCCTTAAAAGCCTATGCTTTTCAATTAAGCAGCTCCTTGCATTAAGCTTCCGGTCCAGTAGTGGTATTCAGCCAGTTCGCACCATTTCGGGAGAACCGGTTCTTAACTTTCTGAGCAGTTTGGTGAATTGGTTGTTAGAAGAAATCATTAGGGCAGCGAACCAGTTGTTAAATTCATATATCCCACCACTGTACCAGTCACTCAAAATTTAATAATCAGGTGGTATTGTATGGGGCCGTAATGGCTTAGAGGTTGAAGACACTGAGTTTGTCAGCTGGAAAAGTTGGTTCAAAACCCAAGCACTGTTCAACAGGGTGAGCTCCTGTTCCTTACCCCAGTTCTTTCTCACCTAGCTGTTCAAAATCATGCAAATGTGAGTTGATTAATATATATTACTTCAGTGGGAAGGTAACAGTGTCCCGTATGCCTTTGCATATAACCATGTTGGCCACATGACCGTGAAAAATGTCTTGGAACAATGTTGGCTCCCTCGACCAAGAAACGGAGATGAACATCACCTCCTAGAGTCAGATATGACTGGACAGGAAAACCTTTACTTTACTCTATGTGTTCCTCATATAACACAGTTTTGCCTGTGGGAATATACTCACAGATAACTAATAACAGGCAGTAAAGTTCAAATGTTCCTGCCAAGACTATTTCTCTTTCTTCAAACAGAATGTTTTAGTTGCAAACAGATTACTATGCCTCTGAATTGTCCTTCCTTCAAAATAAAGTGTTCAGATTAGGTGATAAAAGCCCTTTCTATGTGCAACTAAATTGTTTGAAGTCTTTCAGGCCATACTGTAGATAATAAGCATGTTGAATGCATGTAATCCTGCTTCAGCATGCAGCCAGATAATGAAAATGAGAAAAATCAGAAATTAGATTGGATCAGATCATCAGGTCCTTTTGCAGAAGCGTAAGGAAGTAATATGAGTTGAATAGTCAAGGGATGAAAACAGACACACAATTTTATAAGTAACCAAATGCTGATATATCTCTTATTGTTGAGTCTTCAGTGCTTTCTGAGTTTTGATGTTTACTTGCAATGTGTTGATAACATTATTAGTTAATAAAAGGTCAGCTAGCAAACAACCAAGCCACGTAAACACCAAGGTTTCCATACTTCACCCCTGAAATATGTATATTCTCTTTTGTTGATATTCCTTATTGCTGGATTTCATCTCTTTATGGTACTTCATATAGTTATTTTAAACAATGTAACAGCAGAATTGTAGAGGATATAAAGCTGAATTTTAACTCTGTTATTCTTCTAATTTCTTCCTGTTCATTTTTCAGCTAGTAAAGAGTATTATAAATTCTTTTGAGACATACTAAATACTAGATTCCAATATAAGAGAATATATAAATACCAGATTATTAAAAAGCAACATTGCTTTCAATATAAGTCATGTCTTTCAACAAAGGCTATACAACTGAGCATGTATTCACATACAGTATATTCAATCTCCCAGGAACAATTGTATCTACTT
The DNA here is from genome assembly GCF_009769535.1 of Thamnophis elegans. Classification (NCBI taxonomy): domain Eukaryota; kingdom Metazoa; phylum Chordata; class Lepidosauria; order Squamata; family Natricidae; genus Thamnophis; species Thamnophis elegans. Next base: position 51,576,442 of record NC_045543.1, on the reverse strand, counting down.
CTATTGACTTAAAGAATCTAAAGCTCTTTGTGTTCCCTCTGATGTAATCATGTTTCCATTGACTATTTTGACATGCCATGTGTAAATAAGTGAAACAATGCAAAGATTAGTGTTTCTCTCAATGTCATTCTAGCAAAATGAATCTTACATTTTAGTTCATTATGATCTTTCCAATGATTTAAGACCCTGAAGAACAAGAAATATAATGAGGGCTCATCCAAAAGAGTAACAATAACTGGATTAAAACTCATTTTTATTCCATTGCATTTATATTGCTGAGAAACCCTTTTACAATTGTGTTTCATGTTGCTGAGTTTGTCAATCAACATGCAATTTACAATTTAGGAAAGTGTTCATCAGTATTTAGATTAATGAATTTCTCTGTGATAAGAACACACATACATTTAGCAGGATATACTCATTGCCTAAAATATTCTTTTTTCCAGGGCACTGCTCTGGAGAGTCCAAACAAGGGTTAAATACAGCCAATCTGCCCAGAACTGAATTGAAACTTTAAGCCATGCCTCTGGTGCTGACTATCTTCAGTTTTTTTCAATTCAGCTAGCCCAGTGGACGCGCTTTTGAGTTTCTCTCCAATTCTACAGATTGCTTGGACTCTCCTAGAGTTAAAGTAGGAAAATTTTCCTTGAGTTCATTATGAGCAGACTCGGTGAGGAAAAATTCCCTTCCTTTCAATTTGGCTATTTGCTCACCTTTTGCCCCTCCTGGTGTCCTGGATTCGCTCGGGCACCATAGGACTACAGGCAGCTGTCGTGGGAGGTGCATGGGTCAGAGTGCTGATGCCAGCGCTGTTGCAGCACCCCTGCTATGGTAGGGACCCCCGCTGAAGATTCTGTTGCCGCCATTCGCGCTTTGCAGAAGCCGGCATTTGGCGTGTTTCTTCAGGGCTCCTATCCATAGTTCCGATGGCCATTTTGGGTTGCATGACTAGTGTGGTGGCCATTTTGGGAAACAGGAAGTTCCATCCGCCATTTTGTTTTCAGCAGTTTCGCTTCTGAGCACATTGCGGCAGCTGCCTGGAGCCTTCCACCAGCTCTGCCTCTTTCCATCGGCCATACTCACAGCAGGCTGCCCAGTCCCAGGACCATCAGCCATTTCATGACAGAGGTTGCCAGCAGAATTTCTCCAGGCATCCCTTTCGAGGGGGATCTGGTTCCCGACCTTTCAAAAGATACAAGTGACCACCACCTGTCAGCTCCCATAGGAGAGCATCTTCAGTGATTTCACGCCCAATGGGAATGGATCACGTCAGACCAGTGGGTCCTACAGACAATCCTCTTGGGTCTCACTTTAGAATTTATTTCCCCTCCCCCCAGACACTTCATCCGCTGTCCCACTCCTTTGTGTCCCATGAAAAGGGCTCTCATGGAACAGGAGATCAGGCATCTCAGGGACATCAGAGCCATAGAACTGGTTCGACCAGGTCAGGAAGGAACAGGATTTTACTCCATTCTGTTCCTGGTCCCCAAGAGCTCCAGGGGGTGGAGGGGAATCCTAGATCTAAAAAGATTAAATTAACACATAGCTTACCGGAGATTCAAGATGCAGTCCCTACAGTCCATCCTCGGCTGCATCAGGCCAGGAGACATCTTGATGTCCATAGATCTCAAAGAGGCCTACCTCCACGTACCCATTTGCAAAGCTCACCACAGGTACCTGAGATTCATTTATGCTGGCCGCCACTACCAGTTCTGGGCCTTGCTGTTCAGCCTGTCATCGGCCCCCAGGACATTTACAAAGATCCTTGCAGCAGTTGCAGCATTTCTCAAATCTCGTCCTGTGCAGCTCCATTGCTACTTAGATGATGTCCTCATCCAGTCATCATCACCACAGCAAGTGATCCAAGACCTGAGGTACACCATAGAGGTCCTTCAGGGCCATGGCTTCTCCATAAATTTGGAGAAAAGTCATCTTCAACCAATGACCAGGTTGCAACATCTGGGCGCCATTATTGACACCGTCACCTGCCAGGTCTTCCTGTCCTCAGAGCAGGTAGTGAGCCTCAAAGAAAGGGTCCTACAGGTGCAGCCCTCATGCCAAGGTTGTGCAGTTGTCGCAACTCCTAGGCAAGATGATATTGTGCCTGTCCATCGTCCCATGGGCAAGACTCCATTCTCGTCCCTTGCAGTGGCTCCTTCTACCTTACCAGAGGGCGAATGAAAGCAGCTCAATGAGGTTGGTACCGGTCTTCCCGAAGGTACATCACTCCCTCAGGTGGTGGCTGTCTCCAGCCCTGGCGAGGTGCACCCCGTTCAGGGAACCGGCATGTCTCACCATCATGATGGATGCCAGCGTTGACAGCTGGGAAGCTCCACAATCAACTCGCGCAGAGCAGGTGGTCTTCAGCTGAGGCCTCTCACAGCATCAATTGGCTAGAGCTGAGGGCAGTCAGATTGGCTCTCCTCCATTTCTGTCTCAACATACAGGGGCATCACATGAGAGTGCTAACGGACAATGTAGCAACAACGGCGCACATCAACCACCAGTGGGGCACTCGCTCCAGATTCCTAATGGCAGAAGCTGACACCCTAGGTCAGTGGGCGGAGAAACATCTCCTGTCGATACAGGCAGAGCACATTTCTGGAGCAAGCAACATCCAGGCAGACTGGCTGAGCAGGGCCACTGTCGACCACTCGGAGTGGTGACTACATATGCGTCTATTCCAACGCCTGTCCCAGAGGTTCAGCTGTCCACTGGTCAATCTGTTCGCCATCCTGGCCAACACGCACCTTCCCAGGTTTTTCACGATCCGCAGACTGAGGGAATCAATGCCTTGCACTGCCCATGGCTGCGGGGAATGTTGTATGCGTTCTTGCCATTTAACTCTCCTTCCCAGAGTCATCTGGAAGATCCTGTTGGAGGCAGCGGAGGTCTTGCTTGTGGCACCGTTCTGGTCCAGGAGAATGTGGTTTGCCAATCTGGTGAGTCTCTCCATCGACCCTCCTTGGTGGATCCCACCGCACAAGATTTCCCTCAGCCCTTCAACATCCTGAGCCCCAGCGGCTGCAACTGGCCGTCTGGCACTTGAAAGGGATCTCCTGAGCAGGGCAGCCTCTTGACCAAGGTCATCTACACCATCCAGGCATCCAGGCATCCCTCCACAACCCGGATCTACAACACCACCTGGATGTCATTTGCCACCTGGTGCACCTCTCATGGGGTATCAGCGACTTCAGCCACAATTCCTGTCATTTTGGACTTCTTGCAAGATGGACTTGACAAGGGTCTAGCGCCCAACACTCTACGATGTCAGGTGGCCACAATTTCCATGATACTTGCTCCCGATGAACACTCCTCCCTTGGGCGTCATCCTACTATCCATAGCTTTCTGAGGGGCACAACCAATCTGAGGCCCCCAGTGGTCCTCAGATATTCCTCATGGGACCTCAGTGTTGTTCTCCATGCCCTGATCGTTCCGCTGTTTGAACCATTTCGGTCAGCCAGCCTTAAGCATTTGACCTTTAAGACCGCCTTTTTGATCGCCATCACTTCTGTGCAGTGTATCTCAGAGCTGACAGCCCTATCGTTTCGAGAGGACTTGTGTTTGATACAACAGGACAGGGTGGTCCTTCAGCTGGACCCAACGTTCATCCCCAAGATCAACTCCTGGTTTTACCGGGCCCAGGAGGTCATTCTCCTGGATTTTTGCCCACATCCCAGGCACCTGAGGAAGAAGCATTGCACATGCTCGATGTCCACAGGAGGCACCGCAGATATGTCAAGCGCACAGCTGTGTTTCATCATTCTGAATCGCTCTTCGTTGCTTTCCAACCAGTCTCCCAGGGCCGAAAGGTTTCTTCCTCTACTATCGGACGGTGGTTGAGGGCCTGCATTACCCTCGTTCATGTTCTGCAGTCCAAACCTGTGCCTAGCCACATCATGGCACATTCTACTAAGAGTGCCACCACAATGACAGCCTGGGCAATGCAGGCGCCGATCGAGGACATTTGTAGGGTGTCCACTTGGACTTTGTTATCTCCATTTGTTCGGAATTACAAGTTGGACAAGCTTGCCTTGGCGGAAGGGGCTTTTGGGAGGCGAGTTCTTCAGGGCATTTATACAGCGGAGAGACCCTGAACGTGACTGCTTCCTGCCCTAGTAACATTTAGTTTGGGTATGTCCCTTGCTTCGACTCTCCAGAGCAGCGCCCTGGAAAATTACCATTATCTTACCTGAAGGGTCGTTTTCAGGGCGCTGCGAAGGAGAGTCCAACCCACCCTGGGGTCTGGGTCCACTGTTTTCAGTGCAAACCTCTGTGGTTCCAGTTAGATTTGTGCTTACGTTGGATAACGTTTTTTTTTTTTTACTTATTCTTGAACTTCTCAGCATGCAACAGTTCCACACCTTCATTGAAAAAATCTGAAGATAATCAGCACCAGAGACATGGCTTAAAGTTTCAATTCAGTTCTGTGCAGATTGGCTGTATTTAACCCTTTCTTGGACTCTCCTTCGCAATGCCCTGAAAACGACCCTTCAGGTAAGACAATGGACATTTCACTTCATCCTTTATGACCAATATACCTGAACTCTAATGAAAAAAAAAGAGATTTTAATTTTGGCACTTTTCAGTTGAGCTGCAGAATTTAACCATCTGTATATGTCAGCTTAATAGCACTATTATTACTTATAAATGTCCATGAATAATTTATATTATCCTTTTAACACTTATTCCTTTAGAATGTTTGAAAGCATGTGCTGGATTTATAATAATGATGGTGAACTCTCTGAACAACTGCAAGTCACATATAATTTAGGGCACCTGGAATAGTAGGTTTATATATCACAAATGCAATTTGTATATTTTCTCATGCTAAATTTATATGGTCAATCAAAGTTGCAGCCAAGTTAAATATGAATTAAACAACCTGAAATGTAGCTATAGAAAGGTTCATATTCTCAAAGGTCTGAACAGCTGCAAACACACCTAATTTCTTCTAGTCTGTGTTGATTAGAGCTTATTTTTTGTTAAATATGATTTGCCTTTCATTAAGTTTGCTCTTCCTTTCTTTATTCTGAAATAAATTCTTGCTGCCCTCGGGGGACAAATTCTAACCAAGAATGTTAAGAATTTGTAAGAAACTATGAATTTTAAAAGTTATATCTAATTTTAGGTGTACACGTATACATAGCTAATAGTGAAATTTCAATTTTATAATTTGGTTCTTTAAGCATGTATCTTTCATATGTCAAAGGAATGCCACCTTTCCTCTGTTCCCCCCCAAAAAAACATTTAAAACTACAATAGCTGTTCATGTATTTAATAGAGGCTGAAGTCAGGGTTACCAATAAATCATACTGTTTATCTTTTCTACTATCACACAAATGATATTAAAGTTTCTGCTTTATGGAAAGCTCTAAAATGCACTTCAGTGAGTGTGCAAGAACTAGAATACACACAGGCTGCCCTAGTAATGAATTAATGATATGAAATCATGGGTCTGCTTTATGAACCAGGAACAATAAAAGCCCAATACACCAGTAGCCCCCAACCTTTTGGGCATCAGGGACTGGTCCCATGGAGAAAGATTTTTCCGCGGATGGGAGGGGGTGTGGTTTTGCATGCTCTGTGGACTGGTTGCTAGCGTGCTGCAGACCAGTGCCAGTCCATGGATTGGAGGTTGGGAACCCCTGCAATACACTGCATTTATCCTGAGGACTGATCAAACATTTTCACAGAACAGCATTATTAACAAGTTATTCATATTTAAATCTCCAATGTAATATATGCATTGTATGTATTGTATACGTAAGTTATTTCTATTTCCATGTTCAGAAGATTTCCTAGGAAAGGAGGACTAGGACTGTAGTATGACTTTGTATGATAGCTGTCAGCATTCCGAGTAATGCACCCGTTGAAAGCAGAACTCCGAGGCAGGTAGATTCTTCAAATAACATGTTTATTGGCTACATCATAACATTTCCTGTAGCTTTCACCTAATTAAAAGAGAAAAATTCCACCCTCCCTGGTCACATTGTCCAATTAGAGAGGCTTGCCTCCTCCTTCAACATCCACCTGTTACAATGTCCTTGGTTCTTACAATAAAACTTTTGTGTTGACTGCTACCCAGACTAACTACTTCCCCCTCTCCCCTCTCTCAGGCTTTGTGGCAACTACGGGGCAGCACAAGATGGCTTCAGCCAGATTTGCTTCAGAAATAACAATAGTCCCATTAAACTTAATGATGTTTTCTACCAAGGAAACAAATATAGTATTGAGCTACATAAATCAAACAGCAAACCTATGTACATTTTATCTGACAGCAGACTTGCAGGCATACTGCTAAGTAAGTTTGTATGAGAACATTATTTAACCATATGCTTAAATATAGATGTTCTTAATTCACTTTTGGAGGATGGTGACAATGTTTGATCATTTTGACAATTCTTCCATATGCACTTTTCAAACCCAAATGGATGGTAAGTTTATTTAAAGTACCAGCTTTATTAATGGTTTCATTTATATGTTCATTTTAAAGGAATTAAAGAGGTCCTTGAAGAATAGGGTAACTTTGAAAGTGAACTATACCTCAGTGAATGAATTTCTTATTTATTATCTAATAGGCCTGAAATTATTTGAAAGAACTGCTGGAGATATTCCAAGGATTCCAAATTCCTTCTTAATATACGCTTGTGTGACTTTGACTAACCAAGTTCAGCAAAATTAAATTAAAGTTCAACAATACATTTCAAATAATTATGTAATGCATCATCCTGAAGACACATTTTCTATTAAAAATCCTATTTGAATAAAAGAGCAAATACTGGTTTGTTGTTTACTGTCACTGTTTATTGATGACAGAATTGTGCAATAGGTCATACTTCATAATTCCTCCCCAAATGATGTTGCCTTGTGCAAATCTAGACAGCCCAATATCCTTGCGAGATTAGGTTGCAAATCTTACATGTGAACATTTTCCCTCCCATTCATTTGATTGTTGCAAAGGAAGTATTTTCCTAATGGAGCAAGCAGTTAAAAAAGGTGACAGGAAGTTGGTACCTTTCAGACCTTCAAGATTGGGTTAATGCAGACTTACAATAAAGCAGAATTTATCTAGTAGTGTTTCCTATCTAGTTTACCCTGGGTTCCCACAGATGTATATTTTTATAAATGAATGCATATTTTCATTTTGGAGTACACCAAATTACACAAAGAACAGAAAAAAGTTAGAAATAATAAGCAAAAGAAATTAAAAGAGACAAGCTAAAAGAGACATAGCTAAAACTAGTTTACATGAAAACAATCACTACATCTTTTGTTAATTTTCTGGCTTGCAAAATAATCTTGGTTTACTATATCAAAATGCTGATTAAAAAAACAGATGTCTCTGTGTGTCAAAAAAAGTTAAGATGCACAGCACATACAAAACAATAACAATAAGGCTTCCTGGGGGCGTGGCCTGTTGCCGAGGAGGGCTCCACCGAGCTCCTCAGAGATCTGGTTTGTATATCTAAATAAGATCATAGATAGCACCCCTTTTTGGCTAAGAAAGGGGCAGGGAGGATAGCTCCGTAGGCTAGGGTCTATTCGTAAGCCACAGCCTTTTTCTTTTTTTGGCTGTGGAAAGAGATTAGATCCAGCCGAAGCGGAGCTTTTATCTCCAGCCATTTCTTCTCAGCTGCCTTTTTTTTTTTTTGGCAGCCCCAGACAGGCTAGCCCCCCCCAGGACAAAACAAAGTTTTTTCAAGCTAGAATTGATACGGGAGGGTACCACCCCTGTGAGATTTATGCTTTTATTACTATCTTAAATACCAGCACCATTCGTCTTAGAGACTTCTTTGTCTAAATAGACCTCAAAATGGCGATTTCTCTCCGTGGATGATTACTGGATGTACTTAGCCGGGTTTATCTTCCTGCAGACCGCTCCTTAACAAAATAAACTCTTCTTCTTTGGAAATAGAGGGGAGCGAAGCGCTGCTTACTTGTTTATTTATTATGGCACCCAGATCAAAGAAGCGTCTTGCTACAAATGTGTCTAAAGAATTTAAAGAATTTTTTCTGGAAACACAGCCTTTGTCTCCTACGCCCTCTACTGGAGAATTTTTAACACAGGAATATCTCTTTAAAATGTTTAATGCCTTTAAGCAAGAAATTAAGGAATTTGTATTGGAACTTTATGATGATCTAAAATCTAAAGTTAATCAAATGAAGGCGAATACGTTTGCAGCCGTGTCTGCCCTGTCAGATTACTCTGCTGAAATAGAGAACAAATTGGAAAGTCTGGAGAAGGCTAATTTTAATTTGACTACCAATATTCAAATTTTACAACAAAAAATTAGAGATAACGAAGAACAGCTTATGATGATAAATTTTAATAGGAAGGCATTTGCAATAAGAGTCAGAGGATTCCGTGAAAAGGAGCAAGAGAATTTGAAACAGACCTTTGCTGAAGCCTTCAGCCATGTGCTGGGAAGCCCGGGACTTAACTTTGATTGGCAGATTCGGAAAATCTATCGCCAGAACTCATTGATAGCGGAACAGCGACAGCTCCCGAGGGACATAATTATACATTTCTCTACAAAAGAATCTAGAAATGCGATTGTGCAAAAGTTTCATAATAACAGTTTCCGAGTTGATGGCCAGGACCTGATTGTTTTCAAAGATATTCCTTTTCAGATGCTGAAGGCAAGAAGGGACTACACCTTTTTAACTAAGGAGCTTAGGAGTCAACAGATTCGATACAGATGGGAGGCCCCTGCCGGTATCACGGTTACATTTGAGAATCAAAGATTTCGTCTTAACTCTGTTTCGGAGCCTCAAGATTTCTATTGTAGGATTCTGAAGGCGGGACTTCCTGACGCGCTTGGAAGAGAGGAGAGACAAGCGGAAGGAGAAGGCAAGCGGCTGGCCATGTGGCTGCAAGATGGAGGGGGTAGCCCCTCCTCCCTCGGAGAAGCAGAAAAACGGAGATCGAGAATTTAGACACTTCAAAATGCTTGCTAAAGTTGAGGACTGAATGGGGGTTTGAGACCTCTCTCCGGTAGAAAAAGCGGACTAATTTTTATCAGAAGGGAAAGCTGGGTGAAACTACTTTGAGCTAGATTCTAAATTAACGTTAGCATAAATTTGATAGTGGTAAACATCAGGCAAGCAAGGGATGAGGGTAAAATTTACGTTGTTTAAAGCTTATTAGAACAGAAAGCCGGTTGGGATTATTTTAAGATAAATGTAAAAAGAATGCGGAATGATTTATGTTGTTTAAACTTTGTTAGATGGGACTATTTTAAAATAGAAGGTTATCTGACTCTTGCTGAAAGTATTATTTGAATATGATCCATGCTATTTAACTTTTATTTGAAGGGAAAGTTGGTTGAAATCGCTCTGAGTTACATTTTAAACAAATGCTAGTATAAATTTGATAGTGGTAAATATCAGACAAGTAAGGGATGAGGGTAAAATGCATGTGGAATGAACTACGTTATTTGTGGTAAACATCAGACAAGCAAGGGATGAGGGTAAAATTTACGTTGTTTAAAGCTTATTAGAACAGAAAGCCGCTTGGGATTATCTCAAGATAAGTGTAAAAAGAATGCGGAATGATTTATGTTGTTTAAACTTTGTTAGAAGGGACTACCTTAAAATAGAAGGTTAACTGACTCTTGCTGAAAGTATTATTTGAATATGTGGAATGATCCATGCTACTTAAATCGCTCTGAGTTATATTTTAAACAAATGCTAGTATAAATTTGATAGTGGTAAATATCAGACAAGTGAGGGATGAGGGTAAAATGCATGTGGAATGAACTAAGTTATTTAAATCCTATTAGAAGAGGAAGTCGGTTGGAATTATCTTAAGATAGAAATTGATTCCTGTGTAAAGTAATATCTGATCTACGCTGCTTAACTTTACTAAGAAGGGGAAGTTTGGTTAGATTATTTTGAATTACTGTTTGAAAAGGGGGTAAAGAAAGATCATTTACGCTGTTTAAATTTTACTAGAAGGGAAAGTTTGATTACTTGTCTGTAAAGTTATATTTGAATATATGGCATGAACCACGTTGCTTAAATTTTATTGGAAGGGATCATGAGGTTTAGGAAGAGGAACGGGAGAATCTACAGAAGGTTGGGGTAAATAGCAAAGAAGTAAGAGACGAGAATAAAATATAGATAGAATGATTTATACTATTTAAGCATAGATAAAGATGGGGGGCTGAGATCAACGCAAAGAGTGGTTTCTTTTTTTTCTTTTTTTTCTTTTTTTTCTTTTCTCTTTTATTTTCTCCTTTTTTTTTTCTCTGCTTTTTTTTTTCTTTTGATATATTACTTTTATTTTTTAATCCATATGTATACAAGATATTTTAGACAGAAGGTAGTGCCAGGTGTGGGCCCTGGGAAGTCGGGAGGATTAGGGATGGGGATTGTGGGGGGTGGGGTGGGGGGGTGTTAACATAGTCTTAATAAGAACAAGAATGTATTTATATACGGGGGTTCTTTTTTTTTTCTTTTTTTTTTTATTTTTTTTTTCCCTTGGTTCATTTTACTTTTATCAGATCAAACAACACTCGAATAAAGGCATACACCAAGGAGGGAGGTAGAGGGAAAGAAGAGGGAGGAGTAAGGAAGGAGTAAGGGGAATGTAAGGAGGGTGTCTGGGGAGTAAGGGGAGAAGGAAGGTTTGAGGGGAAAGGGAAGTAGGAGGGGAGTGTTAGAGGGAGAAAGGAAAGTTGGAGGGGGTAGATGGGGTGTATGGAGGATGGAAGGGTTAGGTGGGGTTGTGAATGATGAGTTGTGTTTCCTTTTTACTTGTTCGTTTTATTCCCTTTTTCTTTTTTTTCTTTTCTTATAGTAAATACCCTGTATATAAATGATTGCAAATGGAATGTGAAAATTGAATAAAATATATTTAAAAATTTAAAAAAAAAAAACAATAACAATATGATTTTGATTACCCTGTTGTGGCCACTATGCTGACGTTTTATTCAACCCTGACACTCTGATTTAAAGTGTCTTGCCAGCTATATTCAACCTTTGCTTTTTCAGTTGTTCTCATTGCAAAGAAGCCCAACCACTTTTGATTCTTTAAGAGATATTCATTTCTTTCAAGAGAGAAGATATTTCAGGAGATGTGGTGCAATGCTTTGAATACAGTTATTGCAGGCTAACTCTGCCCATTGCCAGGAGTTTGATCCTGTCCAACTCCAGGTTAACTCAGTTTTCCATCCTTTCAAGGTTGGTAAAATGAGAACCTAGATTGTTGGGAACAATATGCTGACTCTGTAAAAGAGTTAGATATTGCTGTAAAGCACTATGAAGTGGTATACACATCTAAGTATTATTGCTATTTCTATTAGCATGTTTATTTCTTGCAAGATCCAAGCTGTTTAGTCTTCTGAGTTTTCAGACTCATACTGGAGCCCATCCTCAGGGAACTTTCTCTACCAGAATGTGTGCTTTGGGCTTTTCTATGCATCATATTTATGTGGTGCCTTTATATTTGTTGATTGGCTAGTGATTGGCTATTTTTTCCTTGTGGTGCCAAGAAACAAGTATTTGATAAGATGGTGGTAAATCAGTACTCCTGTTGACTGACAAGAGGCCCATTTAGCAATAGCACTTAGACTTATATACTGCATTATAGTGCTTTACAGCCCTCTCTAAGTGGTTTTATAGAGTCAGCATATTGCCCACAACAATCTGGGTCCTCATTTTACCTCAGAAGGATGGAAGGATGTCAACCTTGAGCCTGGTGGGATTTGAATTGCCAAATTGCAGGCAGCTGATAGTCAGCAGAAGTGGCCTGCAATACAGTACTCTAACCACTGCACCACTGAGGCTCATTTTCCAGGCTTCAATCATTTCCCTTGCTATCTTTATACCAGTACCATTGCTTTCTTTTTTTAGATTTTCCTATAGGTTTGGTAGACATTCTGCCGAGACATACAAAATACTTGCCCTGTTACCATTTTGTTATACAGGTAGTCCTTAAGTTATGGCAGTAATTGGGACTGGAATTTTCATCACCTATCATCATTAGGTGAAACAACATTTCATCACATGGCTTAGCAACAGCAATCTCAGGACTCTTCATTGCTCTTATTAACTAAATCCCACTGATTATTACATAAGGATAGATCCTGCTCCAAGCTGTTCCTGGTTTAGTCTTTCCCAGGTCCTCGGTATATCTCATCTGGAACTCCCCCTCCCCCACTATCTGTCTCCTCATCACTTCCCTTTTAGCCATCCTGCACAATGGCACTCCTCAGCATGGCAGCATTGGTACCAGCTATCATGGGCCAGGACTAAGACCATGACTGCAAAGAAGGTGTTCCCCAGAACCTGTGGAGCAGAGGTCTTCAAACCCAGCAACTTTAAGACTTGTGGACATTAACTCCAGCTGGCTGGAGAATTCTGGGAGTTGAAATCCACAAGTCTTAAAGTTGCCAAGTTTGGGGACCCCTGCTGTGGAGTGTCAATCTCAGAAGACACTAAGCCAGCAATCACCTGAGGCTTATCAAACACAGGCAACCATTAGAACAGCCAGCTGTCAGACTTGGTGAGAGGAGTGGCAAGCAAAGAGGCTTACTGAGGCTCCTTACCTAGCAAAGGGAGAAACTATCTTAATTAGATATAGTTGATTGCAGTTTGTTGTAAGCTGAAGCCCTACCTGATCTGACCCATGTTTCTCCCCTGGAAACAACCGTGTGTTCTGCTCCAATGTGTCATTCCTGTAAAACCAGCTCATGAAACTAACCTTGGTTTGGTTGATAGACCCAACAAGGGTCTCTGAACTTGGGCCTGGATTTTGACTTCTCTTCTGGGCAATCCAGTTGCACAGAAGAAAAGTTGAAAGTGAAATCACCCAGGCAAGCCCTCATTCCATGAGACTTTGTTGATTTACATTCCTTCCCTTGTCTGCCATTATTTGCTCAGACTTAAGTAAATTGCTATTCTCTCTATATATATGCATCCAAAGTAACAGCAGTATTGTTAGCCTAAATTTCCCTTTCACTGTTATAAGTGTTACCAGTGACGTGAGGTGAGCTTCATGGCCGGTGAGGCAAGCGCGAAAGCCCCGCTGAAGCCCTGGCGCCGCGTCCGCCATAGAGCGGGACCCTCACCGGCCATGAAGCTCACGCACGTCACTCAGCAGTTCAAACTCTGCTCTGCAGCCCAAACTTTCTCCTCCCAGCAACTTGGCCTGTTGGACACAGTGGTGGCGGGGGGAGGAACCCGAGAGCTCCGCCTGACGCCCGAAGGGCTTTGCAGGAAGAAACACAGCTTGAGGCACAATGACGGTCCTGGCTGTGGGGCGCACGCCTGGTAAAAGCCTCTCTTTGGTTCCCTCCTCCTCCTCCACCTTCTACAGCCTGTGCGATGCTGCCGCCGTAGGCCGAGAGCTGCCACCGACGCTGCTGCACAGCTGAGGGAGGGAGAGCGAAAGCAGAGGCAGGGCACCAAGCTTTGGTTAAGGCAGGCAAGGGAAACCACGAGCCGAAAGGAAGTCTTGCTGGGAAGATGCGGCAGCAGGGCTTTAAAGGGCTCCCCCCTCCCCAGCCAGCCAGCCCACCCAGCCCATTCCTCCCCCCGCCACCACTGTGTCCAACAGGCCAGGCATCTCGCATTTATGGCGGACATAAATGCGAGACACCTGGCCTGTTGGGACACAGCAGCGAGAATGTCCCTGCTGCCTCTGTGCTCCGCCGCCTCGCCCCCCAGCCTCTTCCAACCCCACCGCTGTGAAGAAAGAAAAACACACACACACACACCCCTACACCTCACAATAAAAAAATTAAAAATTAAATTACAATAAATTTGAATCCCCCCCTCCCTCCGTCCGATCTACGTTTTCCAGCTGTGGAAACTCTCTCAACTCTCCTCTTGTCCGCCCAACGTAAGCGTGCTCAACGTAAGCATGCTCATAAGGCATGATTCGCTGCTCTCCAATCAGGAGGCGGGAGAATCAGTGCCTCTTTTGCATATGAAAGTTTTCACTTTTTAACTCTTTCTTAACTTTTAAAAGGCAAACAATTCCTTATGCAAAGGAGGCCCCGAGTTCTCTGGCCTCCTCCCATAGTTAACACAGAGCAGACACCAAGCCACTGTGACTTTGAATCTGATAGCAACTCCCCTGGCAATAATTATTTTAAAAAAATTATTTAAAATTCTTTCCTTTCCCTCAGGAGACTGGTAAGGCCCCGCCTCCCCTGCCTCTAGTGACTGCACGTCCCTGAGTGTTACAGAATACAGCAATGGAGAAGACTGCTCTTCCTCATTCCGGCCAGAATGCCATAAATCATCTGCCTGTTCCATGTGCTATTCCTTAGAGGCTTCCCTTCCAAATTCTAAGTAGTCTCAACCCAGTTAGCTTTCAAGCCTAAAGGATTTTGGCTAAATACTGTCCCATGTTGATATTTAAAATCACACTGCTTTTTCTAGCCTTTTAAAAATGAATAGGTGGCCTAGAATGCCAATAAGCAAATGCTTCAGAGGAAGGAAAGACAAATTGATAGTGTGTGTCAATTAGTCAGGTTATATAAATGCTGAAAGATACATCCACAATAAAGTAGTCAAACCAAGAAGCATGCTCCTCCTAGAAGGATTGGATTTTGACTCAGTGCCATTCTCTAGATTCCCAGATATAATGATATTGCTTTATTAAAAGTTAAAATTGAAATGCTTTTGGCTTTTAAGCAATTTATATATCCTTGGTGGCTTTTTGTTATTGATATAACAGTGTTCTTTCAATTCAAGATATGACTTAAAGTCATATAAGCATATGAATCCTTTGAGCAGGATTCTTGTTGGTTTATTATTACATTGTAAATTATAACTACTTAAGTTTCAAGATGAACTATTGCGCAACTGTATGGCACCCTAAAGCATCTCTTCCCAGCCTTATAAACAAGATAAGATTCTTAATTTAAAACTGTAAACATGATTTATAAGGAGAGCAAGGAATGAAACTGACAGCAGTTTTTTTTTTTAATCTCATTCCAAACATTACATTTTTCCAAGAACTTCAGGGCCGTCTACGTGGTACTTTCCCCTATTTATAACAACCCTATACAAATTTATTGATTGGTAACTACCCAAAGTTACCATATGTGAATATAAAATACTGGGTGGAATAATGAAATATTGAAAAGAAACTACGAAGATAAGGCAAAATAATCTATAAAGAATATAGAATGAGAGAATACACTATAGAATATAGATGTCCTTACCAGCACAGGTGGAGCTTCAGGTGGTGGCTAGCCATCCCATGGTCTTCAGGCCGCACGCCTTAGCAATGGCACTGGGGCTGAAGTTGAGGCCCAGAGGTGGTGGCATCTGGCAGAGATTGCTGAGGGTCCCAGGCCTCTATTTCAGCCCAATGCCACCAGTGTCTTATTTCAAATACGCATACATGCAAACACACACATGTGGTTGATGAGAACTAGTTGGGTAAAATCTTGTTTATGCATGTCTAGGATGCAAGTTGGATCCTTTCCATTCCAGTTCTTGGAATGATTGGATTATGGCCTGATTAGATTCATAGATCAATATTGACCCATGCTAATTGATCAAATTGATCAATTGATGAAATAGATTGATTGCCCATATTTTCAAAAGGAAGCAGTGGAAAAGATAAAAATAGTGCTTTGACTGAACCTTTCTTCAGGTTCTTCTACACAAATGAGCATAGATAAATGAGCATAAATTAGCTGCATAGACTTAATTATAAGGGTATGTCAGATTAAAGATATATATCCATGATAAGTTTAAAAGCATTTCAATTCTGGTATCAATTTGACATGGAAGTCTGTTTCATGATTTCCCCCCACTTTCTGTCATTAAAAGTAAAATAATTATGCATATCTTTATCAGAAACCAATTTGTTCATTCAATGTTGCCTTTTTATTTGATTAAAATTATTCTTTCTGGAGTGCAACATTTGGTAAGTTATATAGAGAGTAGGCTATACACATTTTCATAGTTTTAATTTTGAAGACTAATTTACAAAATTTGGAGCCTTGAAAGGTTTGCATGTTCAAGCATGGTCAAATTCTAGGGGGGGGGGGAGATGTTTAATTGTGATAATGTTATACTCACTACCCCCTGGTTATTTCTTCTAAATTGAAGGGGATTTTAATTATGTTTGATTTGAGCATTTAGTGCTCTATCTATTTGTTTACATACTAGATGTATTATATTTAATTCAAAGTAGCCTATAAAATTAAAAACATAAAAACTATTCACCCAACTATTGGAATTGCTTTTTTCTTTGGAGGCTCGAAAAAAGTTCAAGTCAGCAGACTCTATTTTTCTTAATAATTCCAGGATTCTACAGTATGCTGAGTGAGAATAGGAGAAAGGTTCTTTATTCTTACATTATGCTGGGTAATTGAAGGGATCAATTTTTTTTAAAAAAAAGGAATAATGGTTTTTATTTTTGCAAGAAGAAAAAGAATGTATTATTCAACCCTGAGGTTTAGTGAAGATACTCAGAGATGATTCACACCCTGGTCAGTGTCTCTTTGCACTTCTACCATCAGGCAGAAGACATCAAAGTATAGCCAGCCGAACAAACAGGTTTAAAGATAGTTTCTATCCTTGGGCTGTGAGACTTTTAAATATGACCACAATCACTCCATGCACCCCCTTGTGTTTTACTTTTTCTTTCTTTTTTCGTTTCTGTTATAATTTTGCACCAGTGAGGTTAAAACCAATTTTGTTGTATTTAAGTACAATGGCAATAAAGATTATACTTACACTTCTTTAAACTTTGTTTAAAGCTTTGTTTCTTTAGCAAGCATTCAAAATTACTGCAGCACTGCCCTCAACCCTTTACTCTCCTGAGGCATCCCTGCAATAGGACTTCATTCACTTAACAATATATAAAATAGCTATAAAATTGAGTGCCAGGATTGCGGTCATTGAGCAAAGCAGTCACATGATGTCATGGTTAATGACCACTTTACTCAATGGTCATATGTGAGACTACTGAGTCCTGAAAGCATAACAGCATTCCATGAGGGCAAAAGAAAAGAACAAGTAGGAAACAATCCTTTACAAGTTTTAACCTCTCTAGTAGTGTTGCATTTACTGTTGTGTAAGGCACAATCGTATACAGGAATCATTGAGGGAGCTAGAAGAATCCCAATGACTATCTCATTATGAAATCAATTCTGACTTTGCAGCCTTGCTGCATGGACCATGATATGATTGTAAAGAAAATATAAGCTTATTATGTGATTTGAAACTTTGATGATGGGAGGTTTGAATCATAGATAAATTCTACAATACATATATATTGAAAGTAAGAGGATGAACCCAACTGGGATCTGATGGAGGAGATGTGGGCAGCCTGTGAATGTGGGCAGCCTTGTATTCTCACTAAGCAGAGGTGGTATTCAGCAGATTCTCACCAGTTCTGGAGAACCGGTAGTGGAAATTTTGAGTAGCTTGGAGAACCAGCAAATACCACCTCTGTCTCAGTCCCCATCTATTCACTGTCTCCTGAGTCCCAGCTGATCAGGAGGAAATGGGGATTTTGCAGTATCTTTACCCTGGAGTGGGGAGGGAATGGAGATTTTTCAGTATCCTTCTCCTGCCACACCCATCAAGCCCCGCCTCGCCCACAAAGCCATGCCCACAGAACCAGTAGTAAAAATTTTTGAATCCCACCACTGTGACTAAGTATATGTACAATTGCGCCTTTCACTTCTTATTGGAGAGCATGTATAGTTACTTCTGCAGATGAATAGCTAATTAAATTGTGAAAGTACACTCCACTAACTGAAATAAACTTGTATTTTTAAAATAAATCCAGCATACCAATTGAACTTTGAGACTATTTTTGGCTTAGTCTTCTATATATAGCACGGGTGTCAATCTCGCGGTGTCATGTTACCATCACATGATGTATCACAATGGTTTCCCCCTTTGCGGAACTGGGGTGGGCGTGGCATGCACGTGATGCATCCGGCCTGCAGGCCACCAGTTTGACACCCTTGAATTATATAGGTTTGTACCATATCCAAAATTGGGATTTCTTTTGATAGACATTCTTCATATTTTAACTTTTAGTGATCTGTTAAGTAAGAGTAGCTCTTTCATTGTTCAGATAAAAACTGCTGTAGTTCCTCATCTTATTTTAAGATTAATACTGTACTGATTATTGATAACAAAGGTTACTAAATGCAACAAGTCTAGCTTAATACTTGAGAATTTTGGAGTATAAAATTTGTGGAGGTTTGAGTGAAAACTAGGTTTCTCAAAGGTATTTTGGGGAATAGATACTGAGACTAAAAACAGCTTGTTATGTTAATAGATAAACCTTCAATTTGGATACTTAATTTGAATGCATAGTTTCTATGTTTCTTCATTTTCAAGCAGTGTTCATAACCCAAATAAATTAATTCAAAAAATCAACATGATTACTATCAACATGATAGAAATCAAGAAACATTATAGCTCATGCCAATGTAAATAAAGGACAATAAAATTGTAAGTTGCCAAGGAGACAGGAATAATCTTTAAAATATTACATAGGAGATAGTCAAGAGATTTTCAACCTAAAGAAACTCTCATGCAGATACTAGAAAATATATGTTCATTATTCTTTGCTTTTTGCATGAGATTAAAACCATGGAAAGTGGATCAAATGTCAAGTCATATTAGAATCAACATTCCTTATACTTAATGAATTTCCTTTTTGAATTAGTCACACAGATGGTAAAAAGAGCTTCTCAGCTAATGCTTCTAATTTTTCTGAGTCAACTCAGAATGTTTCTTGTTTCCTTGCTTTGAAAATTGTGGGTTTTCATTGATGGAGTACTCATTCTCTTTAGGATTTCTAAAATTTTATGTATTACTGCTGAATGTTATCATCGCTACATGTGGGCAAATAATACCAACATTTAGAGTTTGTTTCATTTATTTCCTCAGCAACATCATTTAATGTGTGATTTTTGGTGTGAAAAAGAAGCAGCTATAATATCTTCAACCAACTGCTGTGTAGGAATTTGGGTCAATTTCTCCTTGCTTAAACTTAGTAACTGTTGAGGGTTTTCTTGCATGAATTGCTCATTTCAGACCCTGCCATCGCAATTATGTTATTTAGATTTTTCTTTTGACTTGGCCATTCCAAAACACAGAATTTGTTTTTATTCATCAACTAGCCGTTAATCCGGCATTGCCTAGGTATTTGTTTATCTCAATCCTGTATTAAACATTCACAAATATCCAGACCAAACATAATTTCTAATGTTGGATTTTCCCCCTTACCAAAGGGAGCCCTCTTGTGGAGTACTGTGAAGCCATTACCATGGCTGTACTGTGCACACCAAGGAATGTTAGGGGTGTCCTACCCCCACAATATTTGTTTCCAGAGAGTAAGTCATCTGTGTACCAAGTTTGGTTGAAATTGCTGGAGGTGTTCCAGAGTTATGCTGGAACACACACATAAACACAGAGCCATTTATATATATTTATTATTTATATATATTTGGGCATACCAGGGGTTGTGACACTAAATACATACATACATACATATGTACGTATGTATGTATGTATGTATTTAGTGTCACAACCCCTGGTATGCCCAAATATGGGAGGAGGTCTACTGCTTCCTTTCTCTGTCTATCGGCTCGTCACAAGAGACCATTCAGACAGAAACCCAATATTTTTACTGTTGCCTTTGTTACATTTGTATTTGTGCTGATAAATAAATAAAGGGAGACTAGTATAGATCTATTTCAAGCTATTTAGCTCTCATCAGCTAGCCATACCCTTACTGGGATTCGAACCTGGGCTGTATTACATATTAGGCAGATGTGTTAACCACTAAGCTACAAGGTTCTCCTCCTTTATCAGCTGAGCCAGGGAAATAGGTATGTATTTAGTGTCACAACCCCTGGTATGCCCAGATAGATAGATAGATAGATGATAGATAGATAGATAGATAGATAGATAGATAGATAGATAGATAGATCTGTGTGTGTGTATGTGTATGTATGTATGTATGTATGTATGTATGTATGTATGTATGTATGTATGTATGTATATGTGTGTGTGTGTATTGTCTTGCAGTATGAGCTGCTTGGATTTTTGCATTTCAGCTGCAGTTCTCAAGTAAATACCGTATATACTCGAGTATAGGCCGACCCGAATATAAGCCGAGGCACCTAATTTTACCACAAAAAACTGGAAAAGTTATTGACTCGAGTATAAGCCTAGGGTGGGAAATGCAGCAGCTACCGGTAAATTTCAAAAATAAAAATAGATACCAATAATGTTTTTGAATATTTATTTCAAAGAAAAACAGTAAACTAGCGGTGTATTCAATGAAATACTTCACTCACCTCATGATGCTGATGTCCCGCTGTGATGATGATGTCCCGTGCAGCCGCGGGAGCGATGTCCCGCCTCCTATGACACACGGCACAGTGATTCCTATCATTGGATCACTGTACCAGAGGAGGTGGGACATCGCTATGTGGCTGCTTGCCATAACAAGGAGGAGGTGGGACATCGTTGCAGAGCGGCAGGAGGGGGAGGAAGGGGAATCGTAAGACAGCCCTGCATTACATTAGAACGTGAGGAGGGGGGATGGTGCGGTGCGCGCTGCGCGGCAAACTGACACAGAGGGAGGGGAAACTCACAGGGGCACTGGGCCATTCATGAGTGTCACCCAGCGGCATGGCCCTGCCCCTTTTTCTCCTCCATTTCGGGCAAATTTTTCACTGACTCGAGTATAAGCCGAGGCGGCTTTTTTCAGCCCAAAAAGTGGGCTGAAAAACTAGGCTTATACTCGAGTATATACAGTAAGCTGATATTCTTCTGCTACACAGGAGAATTTATGCCACTTTCAGTGATGGCAGTTTCTCTAGGTTTTGATGCACCAAGTATGGAAAATTATCTAGACGCTTTTGACATCACTGTTCTTCTCAGTGAGTTATGACTTCTCTTTTGTTCCTCCCCTCCAGTACTTTTCTGTTGATGGAAATCTGAACTCTGACTTCAGCCAAAGCAAGGCAGGCTTGAAGATCCCTGGATGTTGTTCTAAGGCTTTGCACAAGTTTTTAGATGATTTGATATACTCTTTTTTTTTTTTTTTTCGTATTAAATGTTTTATTCATTTTCAATTTTGTACATTCACTTATATACGGGATATTTGCAATAATAATAATATAATAGTAAGAGAAAAAAAAAAAAAAACCCCAACCTAAACACAACTCATAAACCCAACCTATCACTTTCATACACCCCTTCTTCTCCCCCTCCAACTTTCCTTTCTCCCTCCAGCGATCACCCCTCCTACTTCCCTTTCCCCTCCTATCTTCCTTTCTCGCCTTCCTCACCCTCCTTCCCCTCTCATCCTCCTTACATTCCCCTCTTCCTCCCTCCTTACTTCTCCCTCTTCCTTTCCTCTACTTCTTACTATGGTGCATTTCTCTATTAAAAAGCAATAAGAAAAAAAAAGAGAAAAATAAAAAGAAAAGATAAGGAACAACAGTATACAAGTGTATTCTTCTTATTCTATATATTGAAACTATATCTCCACCCACCCACCCACCCCCAATGAACCCCCCTCCCTAACCCCCTCCGACTTCCCAGGTCACACACCCGGCACAGTTCAGTACCATTCACCTTCAAAATATCTTATTAACAATAATAATGAAAATAAAATAAAAAAAACACTCCGAAAAAGAAAAAAAAACAAAAACAAAAAAGTAAATAAAAAAAATTGAAAAATCTTTTGCATTATGCTCAGCCTCCCATCATTCTTAAAATTTAAACAGTGTGAATCATTCCATTTATATTTTGTCCTCGTCCCTTACTTCTTTGATATTTACCCCCATCTTCCTGTAGACTCTCCAGATAGCCTTTCTTAACCTTATATTCAAATATTAGTTTATACAAAAATCAATTTATCTTCATGCTTTCGCTACTCATCTTCCTATCCTTCGTTTCACGTCTCCATTCCTCCCAAGCCCAAATTGCATAAGATTAGGATCTCGCTCTTCACTTTAAAATCCTGAGCTTTTTATGTTATACTTCAGACATGTAAATTCGTAAAATGTGTGCCCAAAATCCATACCAGTTCGTTCAATCCCAAGATCCCTTCATCAATATCCCGCTCCACCTTCCTTTCTGCCCCACTCTTCCCAACTCCATTCATCCCAAACCGCAATTCAAATAAATCTTAGTCCCCACTTTCCTCACAGAAAACACTTCATGCGCAGTTTGGATTGAAATTCAAATAAGTCTTGTAAAAGTCCCGTATAATATCTGTCTAGAATAAGCAATGCTTCTTTCCATTCCTCATCAGTACACAGCTTTACCATTTCATACCAAACAGAAATCCTAAAGTTTTAATCAGTCCAAAAGCTTAGAAAGTATTTTAAAGACGTCGCTGGGTCTATATTCTTTACTCTTCTGCCCTTCCGGAAAGAAAAGGCAACCCTCTGCCTTATAACCACGTGTCCCGCTGCATTGAAAATATGACTGAATCCTCAGTTTCCGCTCTTCTGCCTCTCCAGTAGGGGGAGAACAACTCCCTCCTTCTTGTAACCAAGTGACTTGCTGCTTATCTTTCCTTCACCTTGTCCTTCCGCGCTTCCGAGTGAGTCAAGAAGCCCCGCCTTCAGAGTTTTATAATAAAAGTCCCGAGCTTCCGAAACAGAATTAATACGAAATCTTTGATTTTCAAATGTAACTGTGATTCCAACTGGAGCTTCCCATTTATACTTTATTTGACGATTTCTAAGTTCTTGGGTTAAAAAAGTATAACTTCTCCTTGCTTGCAGCATCTGGAGCGGGATCTCTTTAAAGACAAACAAATCATGGCCATCTATTCGGAGCCTGTTATTGTAAAATTTTTGAGTAATCGCATTTCTGGATTCTCTTGTGAAAAAGTATATAATTATGTCTCTTGGAAGCTGTCGTTGCTCTGCTACACGCGAATTCTGGCGATAGATTTTTCGAATATTCCAATCAAAATTGAGTCCCGGACCTCCCACCGCTTGGCTGAAAGCTTCTACAAACGTCTGTTTCAAGTTCTCTCCTTTCTTTTCGGGCAGTCCTCTAACTCTTATTGCAGACGCCTTTCTGTTATAATTTATCATTGTAAGTTGTGTTTGAGTATCTGTAATCTCTTGTTGTAATGCTTGGATATTAGAAGTCAAATTAAAATTAGCCCCCTCCAAAGTTTCCAATTTCGTCTCCATTTCTTCAATATAATCTGTTAAAGTAGACGTGACTTCAAACATATTCGCATTTATCTGGGCAATTTTGGTCTGTATTTTATCGCATAAATCCCACACAAATTCTTTAATTTCTTTTCTAAAGTCATTAATTATTTGAAAGAGAAGCTCCTGTGTCAAAGAATCTCCAGTAGATGGCGTAGGAGACAAAGGCAGCGATTTGGTAACAAGTTCTTTAAGCACAAGGGGGGAGGATTTTTTTGCCTGTTTAGACCTGGGAGACATTATAGATAAAATCTGAGAATAGACAGATAAACAGTGTCTTCAGCTGGTCAGTTCTCCATAAATTATTTGTAGATTTTGCTCATTAATGAGTAGCAGTCTCCGGGGAAATAAAGCCAGTTAATTACGTCTTCAATCACCAACACAGTAAAAACGCCATTTTGTATCCCAATTGCGCAGAGAAGTTCAAAGGAAGAACAAGGCTGGTGTTTAGATAGTTAAAAAAAAAAAAAAAACACATCACAGAAGTGAGACCCGCTCGTATTATCTTAAAAACAATTTATCATTGTCCTGAGTGTGGGAGTCGGCTGTCTAGGGCTGCAAAAAGGCAGCTGCGAAGAACTGGCTGGAGATAAGAGCTCAGTTACGCTGGGTCTATTCTCCGTTCGCAGCCCCCCAAAAAAAGGAAAAGGGCTGTGAACTACGAATAAATCCTAACACCTGAGCTTCTGCCTGTCCCTTTCTGCCAGAAAGGGATGATATCTATTGATCTTAATTAGATATACAAACCAGTACTCTAAGAGGGGCTCCGTTGAGCTCCTCGGCGACAGGCTCCTCCCACAGGAAGTCGATTTGATATACTCTTGAAGTAAGGTCTAATTTTATTTATAGTCAGAAACCTGCTGTCATACTGTTGGAGTTGTTTTGGCAAAATGTCATTCTAGGAAAGACATATTGTCCCAATGTGTCCATTTCAACTTTATGTCTCTGATTGTAGATTGGTGTAATCCTGGACCCTTAGAAATGGTTGTGTAACTTTCCAGATTAAATGATTTTCCCCCCAGAAGTCTTTAAAAATTTATTTTTACCAGATTTTGCTGTGCCTCTAGAATCCATGTGATAAGCATTGCAGCGAATGGAGCTAAGTTGATGAGATTTTTTTATAGGTACGTCAGGGCTGGCTGATTATTTAAGGGAGTACTCAAACAACCAGCCCAAGTTATTCCTCCAATTGCATTATTTAAATATGTGTATGTATGCAAAGCAGCCTGTGTATGCAATCACATTTTGTTTTCTTTCCAAATTAGCAGTCACAAATATCCCGAGATAAGACAGGGCTGTTTCATACATTATATAAATTGATACTAGGAATGTCACTTAATAGTGATTTGCCTCAGGGAACAGTAAATTGTAAACTGAAGTTAGTTACAAGTGTTTTTGGATACTTTGTACTGCTATTGTTTATTTTCTTCCACAATCAAAACTTTTTCCACAGTAAGTAGTAAATAGGATCTACTTTGATTGAACCTTAAGAATAATATGTTAAGAATAATATGTTATATTACACATTACACATTATTTACATTCTGTTTAAAAACTAAATTTTGTTCATCTCAGCTCTAGACTGTGTTATATTTAAGAAGATATATGAGGGATGCGGTGGCTTGGTGGCTAAGACGCTGAACTTGTTGATTAGAAAGGTCGGCAGTTCAGCAGTACGAATCCCTAGCACTGCGTAATGGAGTAAGCTCCCATTACTTGTCCCAGCTTCTGCCAACCGAGCAGTTCGAAAGCATGTAAAAATGCAAGTAGAAAAATAGGAACTATCTTTGATGGGAGGGTAACAGCGTTCATGTGCCTTTGGCATTTAGTCATGCCAGCCACATGATCATGGAGAAGTATTTGGACAGTGCATCTGCCAGAGGTTCGGACGGCCAGTAGTGGACCTTTTCGCCACTCCAGCCAACACCCAGCTTCCGCGGTTCTTCTCTTGGTTCTCAGCTCGGGGAACTGAAGGGGTCGACGCCCTTCATGCAAGGTGGCTAAGGGGACTTCTGTACGCTTTTCCTCCCTTCCCCCTCCTTCCTGGGATGGTTCAGAAGCTAGTCAGGGAGCAGGCAGAGCTGATCCTGGTAGCTCCTCTCTGGTCGAGGAGACCCTGGTTCATGGACCTCAAGATCCTGTCAGTCCAGCTTCCATGGCGGAGGTGGAAATAGAGCTGCACCAAGGGAAGCTGATGTACCTGGAACCATACTGGCTGCAACTAGCTGTGTGGAAATTGAGCGGGAGCACCTAAAGGGAGCTCAATTTTCTCTGCGGGTGATTAGAACCATAGAGGCCTCTCGCAGAAATGCCACCTTGAGGATCTATGACTCTACATGGGTGGCTTTCATTTCCTGGTGCCAGGCAAAACAGATTGAGCTCACCAGGGCCTCGGTACCGCAGGTCCTGGAATTCATCCAGGATGGCCTAGAGAAGGATCTTGCTTGGGGGACTGTGCACAAGCAACTAGCCGCCCTTGCCACGATCCTCCCGGGTGAGGGCCCAGTTCCTCCTACCAACTTCCTGTTGTGAAGAAGTTCCTTCAGGGGGTCTCCAACATGCACCCTCCAGTGGTGCATAAATTCCCCACGTGGAATTTTCCTACCATGCTACGCGCTCTCATGGAGGAGCCCTTTGAGCAGTTGAGAACAGTTAACCTTAAACACCTAATCCTTAAGGTGGTATTCCTAGTCACCATCACGTCAGCTAGAAGGGTGTCAGAGCTAGGAGCACTCTCCTCTAGGGAGGACTTGTGCATGTTCCACAACAACAGGGTCGTGTTGAGGTTGGACCCAGCCTTCCTTCCTAAGGTGAATTCCATATTCCACCATTCCCAGGAACTTGTTCTCCCCGATTTCTGCCCTAATCCGGCTAGGGAATGGGAACAGCAGTGGCACCAGTTGGATGTCAGACGGGCCCTGCGTATTTACCTGAAGCGGACGGCCTCCTTCTGGAGGTCAGAGGCACTCTTCCTATCTTTCCAACCCTCATCTCTGGGTAGGAGGGTAACCCTTTCCACCATTAGCCGGTGGATCTGCTTAGCCATCTCCCTAGCATACAAATTCCAAAGGTTGCCAGTGCCGGCCGGCATCATGGCACACTCGACAAGGAGTGCTGCCACCTCGGCGGCTTGGGCATCTCAGGACATTTGCAGAGTGGCTATATGGGCATCCCCATCACCGTTTAGCTGACATTACAGGTTGGATGTGTTCGCATCGGCTGATGCAGTGTTTGACCCCAGGTTGCTACAGCAGGTTATTGCAGATCATGAGTTCCCAGACCATGGGACTTAGCTTTGGTAGGTCCCATCCACTGGAGCCTTCTGTCCCTTGCTCTGGAAAATGGCAGTTGGTCTTACCTGAACTGCTATTTTCAGGGCTCGGACAGGAGGCTCCAGTTCCTGCCCTAGGTAGTATGATAGCTGGGGTGGTGGGAGTTCTTCTTTGTGCCTTGTTTTCAGGTCTGAGGGGAGCTCACTTCGATGAAGTAGAGAAGAAAGGGTGGAGAACAGAGGCGTGTCTTCAGCTTCATCCCAGTCTCGTGGCCAAATGGGCGTGTTAATACCATCCACTGAAGCCTCCTGTCTGAGCCCCAAAAATAGCAGTTCAGGTAAGACCAAGTGCCATTCTAGGCAGCTAATAAAACAAAACAAGTACAAGCAATTAGAATGATAATCAAAATAAACTTTATCCTTCTTTTAAAAACATTTTGCATGACCCACCATATTTTTATCCAAAATGCCTTAACCTTTTGGCAGGTCCACCATATATGATAATATGTAGCATCGAGAGAACCACACCTCCAACATTTAGGCTGTACATTCGGATACATAGAAGCCAACTTTTTAGGATCTAAATGCCATCTATAGAACATCTTGTAAAAATTTTCTCTCAGATTTTGAGCTTGTGTAAATTTCACATTTCTTACCCAGATTCTTTCCCATGTATCCAACATTATTGGTTCCTCAATATTTTGAGCCCATTTTATCATACAATCTTTAACTAATTCTGTTTCCGAATCCATCTGTATTAATACATTATATATCCTCTTTATATGCATTAAGCTTTGATCTCTTATTTGTTTAAACAGATTATCCTCAACTTGGATAAAACCAATTTTTTGATCTATTTTCCACCTAGCCTGTAATTGCCCATACTGGAACCATGTTTGAACTACCTTCTCCTCTTTTAATACCTCTAAAGATTTTAATTGTAATACCCCCCTTTCCGAGGTAAGAAGCTGTCTGTAAGTAATTCTGTCCTGTTTTTATGCTGTATTCATATTTTCAATTGCGTGTCTAGGAATTGCCCACATGGGTATCTTGTCATTTAATTTATATTGGTATTTCTTCCAAACCCGCAATAAAGCATTTCTTAAAATATGACTTTTAAAATTCTTATCCAATTTTTTGTTGAATAACAGGTAAGCATGCCAACCAAATACCAGATCGTGTCCCTCAATATTCAATATTCTATCATTGGTTAAATGAGTCCAATCACTAATTACAGATAATGCCACTGCATCATAATATAGTTTTAAATTAGGTAGTTTCAATCCTCCTCTCTCACGTACATCTTGCATTATTTTCATCTTTACCCTCGGCTTCTTTCCTGCCCACACAAATTTGTTGATACCCTTCTGCCATTCTAAAAGGTTCACATCTTTTTTAAGTATAGGTAACATTTGGAAAAGAAATAAAAATTTTGGTAAAATGTTCATTTTCACTGCCGCTATCCTACCCAGCAAAGATAAGTGCAATTTCTCCCATTTTTTCATCTCTGTCTGTATGCTATGCCAAAGTGGTTCATAATTATGCTTATATAATTTCCCATTTGAAGTTAAAATGTTAACTCCAAGATATTTGACTTTTTTAACTACCTCACATCCTAGCATCACTCCTAATTCTTCCTTTTGTTTAATATTCATATTTATAGCTAATATTTTGGTTTTTCCTAAGTTTATTTTAAAGCCAGACACTTCCTCAGTTATTTTTACTAGGTATATGTACTGACTTTACAGTGGTAGAGACTAATTTGATTCTGCACCTGATAACTGCAGCAAGACTGTTGGTGGCGCAATATTGGAAGAAGGAAGACTTGCCTACAATCCAAGAATGGACATTGAAAGTAACAAACTTAGCCGAGATGGCTAAAATATCGGCATATCTCAAAGATCATTCAAATGAGATATATAAATGAGACTGGAAAAAATGGATTGACTATATACAAAATAAATACGGGACTAAGAAATTCCAGTTAGCCTATGCTTAAGATCAGAAATGATTTAAACTGTTAAAAGTTAGTTCAGTAAGAAGAAGCTAAGGTCAATCTAGAATGTCATTAATTTCTTTATTTCTTTTTTCTTAATAGATTTTAGACTGTGTTAGTTAAAAATCCATACCGTGTACGGGTTCTGGGAAGTCGGGGGGGGGAAGGAGGAGGGGGGGTGGGGGGTGGAGGGAGGGAGGGGCACACACACAAAAAAAATTGTACTTCAATGTCTTAATGATTGACAAATGATGACATACTTGTGTTTTTTTTTAAAGAAAAATAAAAAAGTTCTGTTTTTTTTTTAAAAAAAAGAATGATAATCAAAATAGATGTTCTGGTGGTCCATATGAAGCCCTTCAGTTTTAAGAACAGATGGGCAGCAACAAGACTCAATTAACTGCCATCCCCAAGGCCCAAAGGAAAAGCCAGATTTAATGCCTTGCAAAAGACCAACACGGCCAGGACCAATTGAATTTCAGGGCAGGGGGGAGCTGCTGTTCCATAGGGGCCTCATAGAGAAGACTTGAAGCATGAATCCTGAAAGATGGCACTCCTTAATAAAAGAGACCCAAAGCCTGCAGCAGAGTAGGGCTCCATGGGGACAACTTATCTCCCGGGGCCAACAAGATGGTACTTCTTAGCAGAAGAGACTCAAAGCCTGCAGAGATTATTCTATTCTATTCTATTCTATTCCATTCCATTCCATTCCATTCCATTCATTCCACTACACACCACTCCACACCTTAAAGAAGGTGTGTTAGATATGTTTGCTATCTTGAAGTTATTTATAAAAAATAATAAAGGCAGATTAAAAAAACAAATAAAATATTATATAATTAGCACAATGTGTAGTTTGATCTTAAATTTTCCTTCATATAATTCACTAGTGATTCCAAATTATCCTCCATGATTTCATTATAATCATTATATTTTAAGCAAAATCATTTTCTTAATTTCAACAGAATAACTACTATATTTGTCTGATATTAGTTTTATCAGTTTCATAGACTGTAAAAAGTGCATATGACCAAGATATCGATAGGCTTCCCATAAGATATTTTCCAAAACATATATATGAAAAAAACCTATGCTTTTTTCTTCCCTCAGCAATCTTTAAAAACCTTTTATTGCAACTATTGAGGGAGGAAAGAACTAAGAGCTTCTTCTAGTTTTTCTTTCCTCCCCGCCCCCAAAGCATGTTAGTCATGAGTTCTGCTAATCTGGGTGAAACTTCTTCGATTTCTGGCAGAATATTAGATAGGAACCTATCTCTAATTCACATACTTTGGAGCCATTAGTGAAGTTATGGATTGGCATTTAAGTAGAATTTTACCATAAGTGTTTTAAGAAGAATAGTCAAAACCTTGAGTGTAGTGATTTAAATGATTGAAAGTATAATAAAACTACTTTTGTAAAACCTTATTTAAAATCAGTAGTGAGAAAGAAAATGAGCTTTCACTTTGACTAGAGGAAGAAGTGATTTGATTATAAACATGCAGTTTATTTACACCCCTTTCTAAATGGCAAAAGATACTACAGAGAGAGAATTGTGTATCTTTGCTCTTCATAGCATATTTCTAATAAAATATAGATCAATTACTGGGATCAGTTGCCTGATAAACAGATTATATGGACCCATTTCAGTCAGGTTAGGATACAGTGTGTTGGTCATACTTGGTGATCTGTGGCCAAAATCATTCTCTGACCCAATATTCCATCTCTTTTCCCATACTCATCCTTGTTTCTCATAGTCATAGCCTGTAAGCATTTGCTTTATTGATCCTGAATTTTCTACATAAATTAAAAAAGAAATGCTGAGGCACTACATTGGTTTGAACTGGTTTGAACTCTGTGCATGCTCTTGCACCTCAAAGTCTAGTTAATATGAGCTACTAAATATTGAACAAGGGGATTATTATTTTTAAAAAAATATTTCAGTGTATTGCAAGTCTTTTTTGAGATTTACTTACCCTGTCTAGCTCCCTTGTCTTCAGAACAGGACAACAACTGGTGTTTTCCTTTTATGTCATCTTTGAGGATTTTCTTCAGTTTCATCTAGAATGCATTACAGGTAGTCCTCGATTTACAACAGTTCATTTAGTGACCATTCAAACTTACAACAGCACTGAAAAAAGTGACTTATGACCATTTTTCACAGTTATAACCTTTGTAGCATCCCCATGATCCTGTGATCAAAATTAAGGTGCTTGGCAACTGTTCATACTTATGACCGTTGCTGTTTCCCAAGGTCACACAGAAGGTTTCTGTGACCTTCTGACAAGCAAAGTCAATCAGGAAGCCAAATTCATTTAACAACCAGATTACCACTGGTAACTTATTGACTGCAGTGATTTACTTAACAACTGAGGTAAGAAAGGTTGTAAATGGGGCAAAACTCACTTAACAAATGTTTTACTTAACAACAGAAAGTTTGGGCTCAATTATGGTCATATGTCGAGCACTACCTGTACTACCTTACAGGCTAACCTCAGAAATGTATTCTCTACTACATAGAATAGGTTTGTTGCAGTGGTGGGTTGCAGGCGGTACGAATGTACCGGAGCCTGCCTGGAGTACCGGGTACCATTCCAGTACAGTGCTCCGGAAGTCCTAACCGCCTGCCCAAGCTCCTTACCTGTCCTTTAAAGCCTATGGCGTGTACAGCACCTGCGTGATGCTCTGTCGAGCAGCTGGAGCGTCGCAGAGGCTTGTGGAAGCATTGCTGGCAGCTACAACACATGCACAGTTGGAATGAGATCCGGAACGCACCACTGGTATGCTGATCAAATAGTTTCTAATTTTTTGTGTTAGTATTTTTAATACAGGTAGTCTTCAATTTAAAACATTTCATTAATGACCATTCAAAGTTGCAAAGACACTGAAAAAAGCGACTTATGACAATTTTTCACACTTATGACCGTTGCAGCATTCCCTTAGTCAAAATTCAGACACTTAAGCAAGTGACTCATAGTTATAATAGTTGTGGTGTTGCAGGGTTATATGGTCATCTTTTTCAATCTTCCTACAAGCAAAGTCAATGGGGAAGCCAGATTCACTTAACAACCATGATACTAACTTAGCAACAGCAATGATTCATTTAACAACTGTGGCAAGAAAGGTGAAATTTTTCACTTAGCAACAGAAATATTGGGCTCAATTGTAGTCACAAGTTGAGGAGTAACTGTTATTAGTATTCTAATTTAACAATTTAAATAATTATATTTATAATATAATAAATAATATAGCATAAAATTAGGTTCTTTAAATAATAATCTAAAATTTAATAATTAATGTTAAACTCTAATAATTTGATTAAAATAGCACATTAGATTAATTTTGTGTAGTGGAAAACCCAGCAGAATTGTTTTAAAGCAGATATATACTTTTAAGTAGCTATTTTGTTTCTTTCAGTTTGATAATTTTCCTTATTTAGATATGTATTTTCTAAAGTGCAGAATTCCAACAATTTATCCTTTTTCCAATAAATTTGAGGTAAAAGAGTTTCATGCTGTGTGAAATTCTTTTCCTTTCAGGGACTGAGGAAATAATAAAATTCTGGAATCCTACATTTATTTTTATTTTCTAAAAGAGCTCTCAGGTAGCTAGGGAAAGTTAAGTAATTGAAAGAAAGAAAATAGTAATTTTTTTAAAAAGGTTTCGCTAGGCTTTTAAATCAGCAGCCTCTTAATTGATAGGTATAACTTTTGACCACTGTGCTGTTTTAGCACTAATGCTAAATAATCAAAAGGACTGCTAAGAAAGGACATTTATTTTACAGATTGTTGTTGAATATGCATGTATGTCTATGTTTTAGTACTTTAATTTTGCAATATAAATTTAACATTATTGGGGGGGGGTATTTGTGTATGTACGTATGTACTATAAACATCTTAAAATACTTCTCTGGGAAGGCTCAATTAGAGGAAGTAAAGCTATTTTCTTGGGACAGAAAAGTGTGAGAGCACAGCATCAGGGAAAATTGTCTTAACTGCAGAATATGATAGCCTGCATTCCAGATTTAATGTGTTGCAACCTATTGCCAAATCTTTCAGTCCAGGTATGTTTAAGTTGCCTTAAGCACCTTACATGATAAGTACGGATATGCTTTTGGTGTCTAACTCTCAATAGACAGGTTCAGAGTAGCTCTTCACTGACCCTCATTTGCTACTTTACTTAGGAACTCTATCCATACAATTAAACTACCCAGCATAAGATAATACGAGCAAGAACTTGGCTATGTCTACTTTCAAGACACAAGACAACCTTACAATTAAGTCATTGAAACATTAAAAAAACATTTAGTATAATACCGAAAAGGAATGTTTGGATGACCTTGGAGGTTGAGAGAAAGAGAGGCTGCTTAGGGAATGATCAGATAAAAAAGAAAAAAGGTCCAAGTGCCTTAATGGTCAGAGAAAGAGATTTAGGAAGGACCCATCCTAATGGATCAAGTGGTTTAGAGTGACAGTATGAAGTTTGTACCTTCATACTTGCAAGATTCTATTAACATAGGAATAGAGTAGAATAGAGTAGCGTAGCATAGCACAACACACAGCACAGCATTCTTTATTGGTCAAGTGCGATTGGACACACAAGGAATTTGTCTCTGGTGCATAAGGTCTCGATGTACATACAAGCAACAAGTGATAAATCATGATCATAATTATAAAATATATTCACTAGTTATGTTTTCTGTATGGGTTACCTAGGAGCGCTGATACATGTAATATTTATTGCAAGTATGGGATAAAAATGTTGTCTTCATGCTCAAAACAACACTCTTGAATCATGGCTATTTTGTTTTGAAAAAGAGATGGTATGGTTGTTCGAAGTTGAAGAATGAACTTCCTTTAACCTCTCCTAGTTTCTAATATGGAACGTTTCCTACTTGTCAACAGCTGGAAATTTTAGTTATTCCTTTGTGTCACTTCTCCTCTTCCAGGATTACTTTTGGAGAAATAATCTATAGCATTTGTAACATTATGCACCATAGAGTTTATTGCTTTGGGAGGAAATTTGGATAAGTTCTAAGAAAACCTACTGATATTTTTGAATCTCAAACATTTTACAGATCTGAAATCTTGGGAAAGCACATCATAATAAAACTGTTAATTGTTATCATAATCTACAATACATACTAGTTAAATGTATACATGTGTAGATGTATAGAAAGAGTATGTGTTTTGTTTTGAAATGCTGATACTAGTAAATATTTATAATTATTTATGTAATTTATATGACTCCTTTATTATTTTAATAATAAAATAAATCTCAAAGTAATTAGCATTTCTAATACACCTTCCTCCTCCTATTTTCCTTACTTGAGGTTGGGCTAAGAGTGGGGGATCATCCCAAAGTTACTCTGTTGGCTTTCATGCCTAAGGTGGGACTAGAACTCCTGACATCCATGACATCCTGGTTTCTAGCCTGGGGTATTCACTACTAGAGCAAAAAGGCTTTCCATAATTGAGCCACACCAGTTATTCACCATTCTATGTTCTTGGAAAATGTTCCTATCCTACCTTGTTATATATTATTGCTCTTTCTTCATAGTAACACAATGCTACCACACAAAAAAGGGAAAACAACTGATATTGGAAAATAAATATTAATTGTCAGAAGCTTAAGAAAGTAAATTAAAATACAAATTACGTATTTTTTTCTAAGATGGCATCAGCGTCTGATGCCTCTCAATGTCAAAGTTGCTACTGACAGGTGTTCCAGGAGAGCAGGAATCAACAAGAATTTATTTATTACCAGTAAGCAAAAGAATTCATTGGAAATTACCTTCTGTTCCAATATCTCAGACGATAAAACAATTCATAATGCGGGTGGCTAGTTAAACCTATTGTAGACATGATGGCTAATTATTTTCTCCTAACTGCATGGATCACAATAGTTTTGTTTGATCAACTTGCATTTACTTCTGCTAAAATTGAAATGTAATCAGTGCTTAGGCAGCCATGCCAGGCTCCTGATCAGTCTGCCAAATCTAGTATCTTGTGTCTTGATAAGTTGCTTGAAAAGAAAGATCACATTCAGAAGGCAAACAATTTACATTCTAACAATAGTTCAAATGTTAGGGTCTCCAAGGGTTTTGTTGAATCATTCAAGGACAGCTTCGTCATTGCCAATGAAGTGACCATGTAACAATATATCTCTTTTTTTGGTACTGAATTCCATCGATGCTTTTAAAAAGCATTACTTTTTTGCATAATTCTATATCTTTCCAAGTTGTGTATTTAACAGATTTAAATAGGAAAT
The DNA here is from genome assembly GCF_009769535.1 of Thamnophis elegans. Lineage (NCBI taxonomy): Eukaryota > Metazoa > Chordata > Lepidosauria > Squamata > Natricidae > Thamnophis > Thamnophis elegans. The sequence goes on along the minus strand of NC_045543.1, from coordinate 51,541,715 downwards.
GTATTTCAACTAATTCTGTATAATACAGCACATGCTCTGCTGTGGAGTGAATGCTAAGTTCCACTTATCTTTGACCATGACAGTAGAGAGAGCAGCTAATCATTCTGTCAACTCTAATGAAAACAACAACAACAACCCGATTCTAATTCACACTAATAAACTCTACACAAAAATGAAAGACAGGCAGTTAGACTTACAATCTAGAATCAAAGGCCTTGCATAGACTATGAAATTAATTTTTGAGATGCCCAACCCCTTGCCAATTTTCTACATCTCGGAGAGAACCTTAAATCAAATTAAACATACATGTTTCTCTCAAAATTAATAGAAAACTTGTTACAATGCAACAGCAATACCCCTGTCTGGCTTAAGATGCAAGGTGAGCATAAGATAAATCTCTCATCATTGGTAAATCTCAGTTCCAGAGAACATAGGAGTGATAAAAGGATTGGCCAATTGATGGGTCTCTATCTTGGGCTGCCCTTTTATTTACATCAGTTAATATTCCAAATGAATGAAACCATTGTTTAACATTTCATGAATACAGGTAGCCCTCGACTAATGGCCTGAATTGAGCCCAAAAGTTCTGTTGCTAAGTGAGACATTTGTTAAGTGAGTTTTGCCCCATTTTATGAACTTTTTTTTGCCACAAAAACAGTTGTTAGCAATATGTTTGTTAAGTGAACCTGGCTTCCCCATTGACTTTGCTTGTCAGAAGGTCACAAAAGGTGATCACACGATCTTGGGACATTGCAACCATCATAAGTATGAGTCAGTTGCCAAGCATCTGAATTTTAATCACGAGACCAAGGGGCTGCTGCAATGGTTGTAAATGTGAAAAATGGTCACAAGTCACGTTTTTCAATGATGTTGTAACTTTGAACAGTCATTAAATGAACTGTTGTAAGTTGAGGACTACCTATATTGCACATCCTTCACTTAGACTACTAAGTGAGCCTTGCAAACTAAATGCCCTGATCAGGAAAAAATTCTTGACAAGAAGCAAGCGGGATAGCAGATCCACAATTGACCATCTTATAATTTCTAATAATAAAATATATGTTTGTGTAACACCAAGTTTTTTTTTAAATGGACTTTATTGATTTAAAATAGGCATTCAGTTCTATTCCAAAGGCTTGACTCTAGTGGAAATTGTCTTTCACAACCATTGACTAGTAGCTAATTTCTCTAATTAAAATACTGTATGAAAATACGGTCACCCAAGTCATATGAGATAAAGGAGGCCATCTTACTGCACTTATTGCTATCTGCTTAGGTATGAAGAACAATTGTGCTCAAGTTCCCCTGTTGTTCAATATTTTTGTGAGTGCAGTCATAGTTGCTCTAATCAAAAAGGAATTCCACCCTCCTAAACTTAGTAGCTGGCATTTGGCTGTGTTACTGTATGCTGATGATGCAGCAATTCTTTCTCTTACCCAGATGGGCCTTTAGCAGAATTTTGTAAAGACAAAGGGCTGACATGCAATCAGTCCAAAATCCAAATTATCATCTTCTCAGGAAGGTCTCACTACCATTAATGGGAAAATCTGAAAGAATAAAATTGAACCAATTCCAATTTTTAAATAGCTTGGCATGGTTTTTCAAGTTTCCATAGACTAGAGGGACAAATTGGATCTGTCGCTGTCAAAAATACCAACAGTACTGCAGTTCTTCAAATGCTATGATACAATGCCCAGTTTTATGCCACAGTCATCTAAAACCCTTACACACTGTTTAACCTAGATTTTTATGAGCATTTTTCTGGGTCCCATTCAGTATCTCAAATGCCTTAATCTGCATTGTATTATGAATAGTATCTTTGGAGATTAAAGCCCATGTTTGTTTGCTTTTAATGATTTAAATTGTTTTGTTCTTTATCATAGATATGTATTTGGTAAGTTTTTGTGATTTTTATAAAAAGACATAAAATGTGTTAATTTAGGGATCGGGGCATTTTGCTGTTTTTAAATGAAAATTTCCTAAATTGTATAAAATTATTGTTGTGAGCCGCCTAAAGTTGTCCTATGAAGAGATAGGTGGCAAATACATTTAATGACTGACTGACTGACTGAATGAATGAATGAAGAGACCATCCAGACAGAAACCCAATATTTTTACTGTTGCCTTTGTTACATTTGTGTTGTATTTGTGCTGATAAATAAATAAAGGGAGACTAGTATAGATCTATTTCAAGCTATTTAGCTCTCATCAGCTAGCCATACTCTACTGGGATTCGAACCTGGGCTGTATTACATATTAGGCAGATGTGTTAACCACTAAGCCACAGGCTCTCCTCCATTATCAGCTGAGCCAGGGAGAAAGGTATATATTTAAAGTCATACTGCCGTATTGGCTTCTACTGTACAGCACAGTGGAGTTGCCACAATACTCCACAAGGGGGCTCCCTCTGTTAAGGAGGAAAATCCAACATTAGAAATTATATTTGGTCCAGAAATTTCCCCCCAGAAATAAATAGTCGGGCAACGTTAGGTTGTTGGCTAGACTATAATAAATTAAAATTAAAATTAAAATTGCATATATACCTAGTAATTATTTAATACATTATACCAGATCCATATTTAATAAATTTATCGTTTTAACAGTTTTTTCTTTCAAAAATTAACGTTCTGGACTGAGGACACAGTTTTTCAAGTGTGCTTTTTGGTCATTTGCTTTGTGCATTTTTGCGTTTGTTTAGTCTTTGCTTCCATTACTGTCATGATATAGGTTGGAAGAGGATGCACTATTGTTATTCTTAGAACGGCTATATTTAAGTCCAAACCATCACATTGAGAAAGGTATATTTCAGGCCAAATTTTCCATTATTTCTGAAATGCAAATTATTGTATAGGATAAAATAAAGATTGCAACAACTGTCATGTAAGGCAGTATTCTCTTCATGTATGTTTGTTTTACTAAGCTGTAAGCTCAGCAGTTTCCAGACCCATGCATTATCAAACTTCCCCTGAGTCTAGTCTCTTGGGATCTTAAATGCACAATGTTTTATCTTTAAATCATTCTCCAGGGCAAAAAATGCTTTTGTATAAATCAAGCACAGATTAAAGAAGAAAATAATAATATCAAAAGATTATGAGGTGAATTTAGCATTCACATAAATCACATTTCTTATCAAGGCTTGTAATAACTGCTTAACTCTTCTATCAACTACACTCAAATATTAACTCAGAGGCAACTGAGCTTTTAATTTCTAAACTAAACTAAACTAAAATTTGCATTCTTCCAAATATAATATTTATTTAATAATTATTGTTTAATCATAGAGAAATATTTATCAGCAGGAAACCACCTACATTACCATCTTCGTATATTAAAAAATCCCTTAGCAATATGTATGTTCCTGAAATACATTTATACAAGTAAAATAATATTTTAATAGATGTAGGAGATTCCCAGGTTGAGCCTGAAGGACATCATTAGTCTCAAACCTCTTCATGCCCACAAGTGAACTAAGTCCAGCCCACCTTGATTTCCACTGACTTTTATCTACCTCCAATTTGCTTTGACCATTATTAGTTCAGTTTCTTGTAAAGAAACCTGTAATCATTTGAACTGCCGTGTTTCTTTTTTGCTTTCTTGTGCCTGACAATAGCTAGAATATCTCTGCATTGTCTTCTTTAAAATTTATCTGTCACTTTGCAGGAGGTCTGCCTGTCTTAAGACATACAGTCCTTTCTGATACCTAGTGATAGTGGGGTCATGAAGAAAGAGAAGGAAAGATAGAATGCTTTCTCAGTTTTTCTCCTGTACATCATTTCTGCATTAAATTTTCTGGAGTGTATTTCGGGGACAGGAATATCCACATTCAGCCAAGAAAAATAATTACTTAATTATCAATTTGCTTGAGCTGTTTCTGTGATATGATAAATAGCAATAATGTTCTATTTCTCCTTGTCCAAATGAATAGCAGTTCACATATTGGTCCGTGCTTTTCCTCTTTGCCAGCCAAGGTGGAGGGGAAATGCCAGAATAGTGAATAGCTTCTGTAGATGTGGCATCCTGTCAGTGGTGGGTTTCAAAAATTTTTAGAACCTCTTCTGTAGGTGTGGCCTGCTTTGTGGGAGTGGCTTGCAGGCCATGTGACTGAGTGGGAGTGGCTTGCTGGCCATGTGATTGGGTGGGAGTGGCTTGCTGGCCATGTGACTGGGTCGGAGTGCTTGCCAGCCATGTGACTGGGTGGATGTGGCCAACTTGTAAAATGTGAAACTCACTTAACAACGCCCTTGCTTAGCAACCAAAATGTTGGCTCAGAAACTCTGGCATTTGAAGCACGCAAGTCTTAAAGCTGTCAAGTTACAAGACCCTTGCACCCCTAACCCTTTAGAAAAAAAAACCCAGGGGTGTTCAAACTTGACAGCTTTAAGACTTGTGGACTTCACCTCCCAGAATTCCTCCTCCAGTTATGTTGGCTCAGGAACTCTAGCATTGAAGTGTGTAAGTCTTAAAGCTGTCAAGTTACAAGACCCTTGCACCTCAAATCCTTAAAAAAAAAAGAATCCCAGGAGTGTTCAAACTTGACAGCTTTAAGACTTGTGGACTTCAACTCCCAGAATTCCTCCTCTTGCTCTTCATCTTGATGATGTGTAGACGGGCGGGGGGGAGGGAGCTGGAACTGGTTCTAAACAGCACTGTAGATTTTGGAACCTCTTCTATAGAAGAGGTTAGAACTGGCAGGAACCCATCCCTGCATCCTGTGCTTCAAATGATTAGAAAGAGAATTGGAAACAGAAGCCCTGGGATAGAGGCACATTTATATAAATCTATGATGTAAATACATTTGAACTATAATACACACTAAACAAAATCCATGTTCTGTTAGGTCACTATTTCAGAGATATTATCTAAACAGAGAAACATAAATACCACAGACAGGCAAAGAAGTAGTGGGAGCTTCACTTCACAGGATAATGTGACTGCAGCTGAGTATGACAGCACAGCAGCGTGGCAGCACTGAAACAGTCACAACTTTGTGTCAAATTTCAATCCCATGGGAGTCATAGGTCCTGCATTTTGGATGCTTTCTGTAAGTTAGCCCATTGGAGACATCTAGATTCCACAACTGGTGCCCTCTGATGCACTATTTCACCCAACCAAAGGATACAAACAGATACATGGTTTTTAGCAATATATAGATTCTAGTCTACACTACTCAAAACCAGTATTACAGAACTGGAAAACAACAGAAAACTGGAGTCTGTGTTTTATCTTTGAGTCAAGGCAGGCAAGGGGAGACAATATAGAAATATATAAAGTCATGTATGGATAGAAATTATTGCTAGACAGAAGTTCAACTTTTCTCTTTTTTTCTAGTCCAGCATCGATTCATATCACATGCATAAACCATGTGAGTTTCTAGGATTTAGTCTTTATTTGATTCATAATTGGATTCCCCACCCCCAGTCCATGATATTCTTCTAACGATTGGCTGAACCATAATTCAAAGGCATTTATCTCCTTTATCCTATTTTTCTTCAATGTCCAGTTTCTAATGTCTCACCACTGGAAACTCCATAGCTTTAACTACTTTAGTGTTTGTTGTCATAGAAATATCTTTTGACTTTCATTATCTTGTCTGTCATTGCCTTTCTCTCTAAGATAAATCTCTTCTTTATTTCTTCATCAACTGTTTATCTATTTGGAGCCCCAAAAAGCATTATCTACTACCTTTACTTGTTGCCTTAGTAAATTTATCAGCTGCACGTTTTCTAAGAAGACTGATTGACAGTGGCTTTTTCTTCTTCAGATATAACTTAAATCCTCAATTCTGGATATAAAATTCTGGAATGAAGACATATATTCATTCCCTGGTTTTAAATAATTTAGTCAACCTAACCAGTGTTCGATATTCAACTTATGATTCAAAACCTGATTTGGTTTATATATAATTGCATATTTTATGTTTCCCTTCCAATGATTTTGAGGGTTTTTTTTTTTACATACATTTGACTAGCAGATTGTGATAGTTTTTTTTTTAACTTTTTTATCCTATAGCAATAAAATATGTGTTTTGAAAAATAACTCAATTTTCATTTGCAAGATACATTAGAGATCTTAATTAGATTTGGAGAGCAAAGAACCCTCACAGAGAGTTCAACACTATATACATACAGATCATCTTAGAATGCTACATACTTTGACACTGTGGCTGATTTACATAGTCTAAACCTAATAGGATTTACAACAGGAGAGTTAGTCTCTAAAGCGTTAGATTAGCCTTTACTATTTAAACAATATTCTAACACTTTAAAAGCAAAGTATCCAATAGTAACTATCTTATTATAGCCCTAAACAATAATATTTCAAGGACTTCTTGACCAAATAGGTTTCTAAAATTTATAACTATCGTTAAAATGCAGAATAATGAACATGAACCCACAATTTTACATTATATCTGTGAAGAATCAACTGCCATAGGTACATTCTGTGAATAAATCAGAACATCATAAAACAGTAACAGAAAAGTAACTTTATATAAGCAAATAGCCCCGTATTTGTGACTGCATTAAGTGTTTTCCTTCAAGGGCTATTCCATAATCTAGTGTTTTCTAGATGCATTTTATTGCCATATGTGATCACTAATCAGAAGTTTAATTTATGGTTCAAAAGCCACGCAAGACTATTATGAGCAGAAATAGTATACTGAACTAAAGATTACATATGCAGTAATGGTAAAGTGTTCAAATCATCCAATTCAAATTGTCAGTGTGATTCAAATTGTCACTTCAATTCCTCCAGTTATATTCCCAATGCACTAAAAAATATGAGAATGCGTGCACAAAATTCCATCAAATTCCTAAACCAATTTTAAGATATCTGATTCAATTTTATCATCAAATTGGTTTGGTGACTAGATATGAAAAGGTGAATTGACTAGCTAACTTTTGAATCAAAGCCTAGAATCAAAGATTTATAGAACCCTACTTACTGGAAGGAAGCCCTACACATTTTTTCCTAAAAAAATAAGTGCACATTAAAAGGAATAAGAGGTTACTTTTGTAAAGTTATTGCCATTGTTAAAGAATGGATTGGTATTTTCTGGTACAAATGCTACATTAAATATTGATTTCATACATTTTTTAAATTGTTACAATTCTTAACACTATTTTTTGACAGCAGCCTTCTTTAGTTGTAATGCTTTGTTGTTTTTCATTGCCATTCCTTACACCCAATGGGTTTTTTCCCATTCTATATGTTGTAATCTGTCTTTATTTTAATACAGCTTATTTCAAGGATATGTTAAACCAAATGAAACAAGGTCTATTTGGGGATTTCTAAAATTGTTCGTCAGTGTAGTTTGTAGCTGAGGTTGATTTAAAGTTAAAATGTAATGGTTGTTTAGTGGTTTATTAATATATCCCAGCAATTCCCTTCATCAAAAACCCAGAACTGTCCCAAGTAAGTCCCAAGTAAGCCCAGCCAAAAATAGACCAATGCTAGTTCACAGAGCAATGGCCAATGAGTCCATGACGCACTTGAATGTTTCCCAAACAAGATAAACCCACTAGACAAAATTAAATCCACAATACAAGAGGGTTCAAAGGCAAGAAAAGTCCAGAATTCGCAAGACACAATCCAAGTCAAGCCACGATATCAATCCAAAGCAAGGCAGGGATCACAACAACCAGAAAACACACTGCTAGGAAATGATCACATTGTTCCCAGGATTGCCTCCAACTGTCTACTTTGCGAAATAGCCAGCTTTTGGTGCAGCCCATCAAGAAGGGTGAGGCTGCCTCCTCACGAGTAATCAGGCTAACCTTTGCTACTCCTGCCTTTTCTCTGCCCTATGTGTTTTCAGATCAGGTGCAGAAGGCAGTTCCTCTTCCTCATCACTGACCAGCTGCAGCTGTATGCTTTCCCCACCTGAAGCCTCAGGCCTGTCCTGCTGCAGCTGTGCTTCAGCCAAATCCCTCTCAGCCAGCTGCTCAAAGCCATTGACCAAATCCCCTCCTGACATGCCTGGGATTGGTTGATCCTCCTCTGAACTGATATCTGAAGACGGAAGTGCCTTGGGGAGTCATCACAATATGATGAATATGATAAATAATGTATGCTTGTTATTGCTCAAAGTTGCAATTTCTGTTGCAAAATGAATGCCAATTCCTCTTAAAATGCTCGTTTATGATATATTAAGGCAGCTGCTTTAAAGCCAGATGGCATCACTGTATGAAGCTCTAGATTCAGTAGAGAATCGAGTTGGCAACTCAATATGATTCCTGTTGAGATTGCACAACCAATTTCTGCATTGCTACATATCATGAGCATTGAGCACGATATGGATGTCTGCAAGGGGAAAGGGGAAAAATGATAATACATGCATGGTGATTTCGTGTAACTGCTATATAGAAGTGTGGTAGCCTTAAATAATATTGAAGGCAAAATAATACGAGGAATAAAAATAAATGGAGAAACTACAGAATATAGTCTAGTCAATAAGAAAATAAATCCTTCTCCTATCTAATTTTATATTCTGTTTCCTAACAGTCAACTAAATTCCTCTGGGAAACCCATAAACACAACTTGCATTTCTCAATAGTTGGTCTCAATACATACATAGTACTACTGATCATCTACTGTATAATCTTGTTCTTGTGGCTAGTGGTCATTAGTGTCTTTAAATTCAACTAAATAGAGCACTGTTCATTGTGTAATTTTAAGAGAGTCCCTTGAGTACAACTGCAATGGAATTATGGGTTACCTATGCCAGTTTGACAGGACCCACTGAACATAGAAATTACTGTTTATGAATTATGTTTTATTTATGTTGCACCAGACTCTTTTTCACATACACAGGCTATAATAAAGTATAGCAATTCAAACTGAACAAAGGCTTTTACAGACTTAGTGTGAATAAGTAAAGCAACATTCATGGTACATATCTGTGTTTCAATATTACGACAGTTCTTTAGTGTTCTTATATAAATAGTGTACATATGTTTATTATTGCTTAAAATTGCATCAGCATTTGTCCATCCATCCATCTCATGGTTATTTTTGGTCAACTCAAAGCAGTGTATCATACCTATGGTTCCATCTCCTGTTTACCTCAAAACAACATCCCTGTGGGGTGGGGTGGGCTGAAAGAGAAGAACTGGCTTGTGGACATCCAGCCAGCTTTTATGCCTAAAGGAGGACTCGAACTCATAATCTCACTGTTTCTAGCCAAGGACCTTAGCCTCTATAGCAGACTTCCTATGGGCTAAAAGTTATATTTTGCTGGAAAACCTAACTGACAGATCTGGATATAATTATTATTAGGATAAAATTATAAAAGAAAGATGCATCTAAGATGTATTAATTACATTAGAGAAATATATACTTTAAAATATTTTATGTTCTAATAATGCATGTTATTCCATTTTTCTTTGTTTTCTTGATTTTATAATGCAGTTGTTACAGGAAGAACATAACATGGATTTTGTCCAGAAGTGTTTTGGCAGATAAATATATTAAAAACAGCAAAGATTACATTAAGTGCTATACTTGATTAGAAACCAGATGAAATGGAGCAATAAATAATAGATTTCCAACAGCAATACATTTTGTAGATCAATCCATGAATCCTATTGATTTATAATGGTAAACAGGAAGCTTTAGGAATTTGTTAAACTGGTTTATTACTGATCTTACTTAGCAACTTTTCTATTTACTGCTCTGCCTTTTGGACTAGCTAATTTATGGGAAATTCAGGGGACAGTTTTGCTCTTTCAGGTTTATGGACATTACTATTCATGGTGAAGAATACAATGGAAAATAAGTGTCTAACCTCTTCACCTTAAAATCTTTCATCTGCAATAGATGAATCTTTGCTATTTTGTGGAACTTCGCTAGAGTAATAATTCTGGATATTCCAATTTCACAGAGAATTAAACTATAAAAGGCAAAAAGATGGAGCTATTTTGCTATAAATGGTTTTGCAATGCTATTTTCTTACATTTCGCAATTTCTTCTTCAGTAAAGCTATGATTCTCAAATAGCATGGTATGATGCACTACTGTTACTATAAATCATTGTTTCAAACAATAGTAGAGTAAGAATAATGAAAGAATTATGACTTGAATGGCTGATACACTCTTACTTGGAAAAGAAAAATAGTTTGGAAGGCCATCCAATAGATCTCCTCCTCCTCCTCCTCCTCCCATACTACTGATTAGGTATACATCAGTAGCTGATAGATTTGTTTTCTAAAGTAGCCTTCTCAGATTCTAGAGAATTTATTTCCATAAGGAACTTGATGTGGAGCTTCTAAAACCGAGTAGATGTTTTTATTAGTTAAACAAATCAGAAGAAGCCATGCAGAGATATCTCACGAAGTGAATCACATGAAAAAATGGGGAAAATGGGGAAATTGTTTTAGGAAAACAATTCATGTCATTGATTTCTAACTAAATTGCAGCTAGTTTTTGGCTGAAATGAATCAAAACACTGAAACCTGGAAGGAATTATTCATCCTTGTATTGATAAAGGAACTAAGGATGTGTGTTGGATATTTTGTGCTTTTGAGACACTATTGACTCTTGGTGTCTGCTGGACCAATTCCTACAGTTTTCTTGGCAAGGTTTTTTTTCCAGAAGTGGTTTGCTAGTGCCACCTTTCTAGAGCTGAGCTGAGAGAGAATGATAAAGCAGGTGTACAGTAAACCATATATAAAATAGTATGATATTTAATTATAATGGTGCCATCACTTTCTATTTCCCTTAAAGTTATATTATTAAACTTGATTAATTTCATTTCACAAAATCAACCAATTGAAAATTAGTGCTTAATGACCATGCAACATAAATATGTATGTATGTAAAGATTTTCCTGACCCCTAATGTGCCACTACAATTTAAAAGTGATGCTCTTTCAGACGTAATTGAGTCATAGGGAAAAGATACTTTGGTGTGTGCAGGAACCTAACACATACTTTCATACAATCCCTTGAAGCAGTTGAATCTTTTTCTAGAGTAGCATGGCTGCTTTTCCTAGATAGATTATGATTCTGGAAAAAGTCACACCTGATTTAAGGAACTGCTGGCCTGTGCTCCACTGATGCCCACCTCTTTCTTCTTTAAATTGCTAACACTGTTCACAGCCCTAACATATAGTACCCTTGGAATAGCTACAAAATTGCAACACTCACCCTGGAAAGATTGATGGTTACTTCTATGTCTTCTGAAGGTGCAAAAACGACAACTGTTTCAAAGGTGCTTTTTCAAAAGGCAGCTGGACTTCCTTTGTTTTTCCTTGAAGACATTTTACTTCTCATCCAAGAAGCTACTTCAGTTTGTATAAAAGCACCTTTCGGATACCTATGACCTGGATGACCGAGAATCCCAATAGACAATACAACTGTTTCATTTCACAATGCTACTGAGGCAATGCATAGTAGTCGGAAGAGGTTTCTGTGCAATGTGCAGAAGCCTGTTCCAGCATTTTGAGTATCTCAGACTGGAAAATCATATGACTGAAGAAGATGGATGTCTTGGAAGCATCCTGAAACACCTTATTTTGAGGCAAGAGATGTCTCTGCAGCACAAAGTGTGTCACAGAGATGATATACAGCTATCCACAATGTCCTAATAACACACAAGTGCCAACAAATCTTTACACTACATATGGTGCAGTTTTTAAGTTTCTGCATCTTGCTAGCTCTCTGAAGCATTAGAAATTGGAATAGAAAGATGGCAGTATGTAAACAATACACATTTCATTCAACTCATTTTTGAGACAATGTATGCAAAATTAAGTTGACTGAATTTATACAGATCCACACATCCTCTTGAGTTGTTACTATTACTATTGACATTTTTTGAAAAGGGGGGAGGCAATATTATTTTTAATGGATTTCTGTACATATTAAAGTTTAATACCTGATTTTTCTCCACTATATTTAAATTAGAGGCATATTTTACTGTGAATGCCTCCTGGTTCTCAGAAGGAAAATACTTTCTGGTAGACTTGCAAATGCAATTCAGGGATTTTCATAGATGAAACAGTTATTTCTAAGCAATTATTCCACCTTTAAGCATGTATCACATTGACAGCCATAAAAAAACCTCTTTGTGATACCTCCTGCATTTCTTGCTTTTATCCAGAGTGTCAGGAAGCTAGGAAACAATTGCAGATTTATAAAATTTATTGCTTAGTTTCTGAAATAAAAGCTTCACTCTCTCACATCTTCACTCACCCATGCATATATACTGCATTCAAAGTCAAAAATTGAAATATTTCTGGAAATATTCATGCATGACACCTTCTAGGCACAGTACCTCTTTTTCTGTGATGTTTCCAAAGTACCACAGTTCCTGTACATTCTCTTCTATCTGTAGTTCCTGTATACTTTCATAATTTCCTACAGAGTTTGGATATTCCATCAAGGTTTGGCAAGTTTCACCTTGGCACTTTTCTCACACCACCTGATAGCTTTTCTTCTTTCGTGCCACCTAAAGGAAATACTGGATCGTCAAGTTCACATCTGAACTGTTATTTTGGAATTGTCTTGGGGTGTTTCTGAAATTAATGTTCTAGACATGCTGTGCATGCTGAAATCTTCCAGGAACAAATCTTTCATCCTCTTATGGCCTGCTTTGAGGGGGATTTGTGTACTCCATTGTTCCTACATATTTCTTCACATAACTACTATTTTGCCGGTTTCAGGTGTGGCTTGGTATAAAGAAAGATAGAGTCCATTTACTTTGATAAGCTTTGCACGTTTATTAGCTGAATAAAGATGGACCTCCCTTAGCAAGGGAGACCCCGAACACATTTTGACACTCAAATTTATATGTTTTCTATATTGTCCACTTCTTCACTCAGAAGCACTGGCATACTTCACCCAGACAAGTTGGCATACTCTAGGTAAGATAAAGAAGTACAGAAATAGCTATCCACTGCCCTTGGAGATCCTCCAAGGTCATTGGGTGTAATCTCAGGGATTTTGGATGTTTCTGGAGGAACTTCCCATGACTTTGAAGGCCTGCAAAGGCAATGGTGACATTGGCACATATGCTCCCTCAAGACTTTCAATAGTATGATTAGATTCCTGGTCAACACTACATTCTATAAAGTTGCACATGAAAACTCTACTCTCATTACATGGTATAGCGGTGCTTCTCAACCTTTTCTTCAGCACGGACCCCCTTTAAATACTTTTGTGGTCACAGTCTGTGGCTATGGACCATCAAGATTTAAAATTTAAATCGTAATATTGCTTCAAGCATTTGTGGACCCCTTGTGATGACATTGCAGCCTTCCAGGGGCCCATGAACCACATGTTGAGAATCATTGTGGTATAGTATATAGTGTGGTAGAATCTGTAGCTGAAGTGAGGGGAGGAGTTAAGAGACTGCTTAGCCTGGAATAGCTGAAGAGGAGAAAGTGATAGAAAGCAGACCCACCCTAAATCTTGGAGTGTTTATTTAGTTCAATGATGGTTAACCTTATCGGCACTGAGTGCCAAAACTTGAGCACACGCACTAGAGTGCCAGAACCCAGAAGACAGCAGCTGGCTAGTCTGATGCACAATGCAGAGGTGGTATTTAACCGGTTCAGGCCAGTTCAGATGAACTGCTAGCTTGGACGATAAGTTGGCCCCGCCCACCTGCCCCTGGCCTATCCTGTCCTTTATTTCCTGCTTTCTAGCACATCTCAATCATGTGGCACAGCTGATTGCCCCCCTCGTTGTTCTACTTATCATTACTGACTTGGAAGGTAAGTAGCTGAGCTTTTAAATGCTCTATTTTCAGACCAGTTGTTAAACCAGCAGCATCCCA